>NC_052500.1:35361833-35415165 GCF_016617805.1 Bactrocera tryoni | reverse complement strand
CACATCGAAGCAGCATCAAATAAGACTTGAGAGAACGAAGCAGTTGCTTTGCTTGGCCGAAAGCGGTCAAATTCCGAACATTGTGTTTTCTGACGAAAAAATTTTTCCAATTGAGCAATTCATAAATTCTCAAAACGATAGGGTTTACTTGACCAACCGTTCATACGAGAATCTAAGTCATCGGTTGGCCACCAGGAGGCAGCACCCGCCACAAATAATGGTTTGGGCCGCTGTCACCGCAGATGGGCGCTCTCCAATTGTTTTCATCGAGGCGTCAAAGTAAATGCGACATATTATCGGGAAAGTGTTCTGGAGGCTGCTTTGAAGCCGTGGGCAAACAAACATTTCGGTCGCAAACCATGGACGTTTCAACAAGACTCAGCACCTTCTCACAAAGCGCGGGTGAACCAAGAATGGCTGAGAAATGGATTATTCTATCTGAGCCATTTTGAAGAGCAAGGTCGGAAGTAAAAAATACACCAGTCTCGAGATGCTGAAGAAAACCATTGTCCGTGAGTGGGCCAAAATACCGGCAAGTCACATTCGGACAGCTTGCGATTCGTTTTTTGACCGTCTCAAGGCCATAGTTAAGGCAAAAGGTGGTCATATCGAGCAAAAGTGAAGTGGTCCTGAATTTATGATTATTTATTTTTTTAATATTTTTTTGTACTTTAAAATAAATAAAAAATAATTTTCCAAACCGAATTTATGGCTTTTTTAATTGGTTACACAAAACGCGTTTAAAGATTAACTGTTTAAACTGAGCGGCTACATTTTAGAAGCTGAATCTCAAAAACTATTTGATATATCGATTTAACTAACAGAATGTCCGAGGTTTAATCTATCGAAATAAAAATCATTTTGAAAAGTTCCACACTAGATGTGTCTCTTAAGTTTGTTATCAGAAATTCCGTCGTAGAAGCTGAAATTTTCGATAGTGTGACTAAATATATCGATATTCCCGAATATACTAAATGCTTTATCGAAAATTAAACATTTTCCTTTTCAAAGAAATACTAGTAGGTGTTTCAGGAATTCTAGGTCACA
Organism: Bactrocera tryoni; assembly: GCF_016617805.1. Taxonomy (NCBI): domain Eukaryota; kingdom Metazoa; phylum Arthropoda; class Insecta; order Diptera; family Tephritidae; genus Bactrocera; species Bactrocera tryoni. The sequence continues at coordinate 35,414,118 of NC_052500.1, read as the reverse complement.
TAGTCCTGACCTTCGAAGTAACAAAACCATATCAAACTTTGTTTTCTTTGAGCAAAGCCTTAACTTCTATTTCATTTGAAAGTACCTAAAATGCTTATATTTAAATTATTTTAAGCATTCTTCAACTATTTCTTAGTCTTATACTCGTATAGCTCGTTAATGCAATGAATACAACATAATTTGAGGTTTTGTGGTCTTTTTGTGCTACTTATTTCAAAAATTTAGCATGTGGCTATTTAAGTTAACTTACATATATTTCAATAAATGCATGCCTGTATGTACAATTCATATCTATTCACATATGAGCGGACTATTGCATTCTAGGTTGTAATGGATTTTCTCTGTGTCGACGCCAAATAGAAATATTAATAAAACGCATTGAATTATGTACCGGTTGTCAATTGCACCCAAGGACTTCTTGTGCAGTCAATAATGTGTGTGTGCGGTAAAGAGGAACGCGCGGCAAGTGGAAGATGGGCGACATGAAGAAATGCAAGTGCAAATGCCATTTAAATGTCAATAGGTGCATTATATAGGTGCCGTTATACCAGCGCATGCCCGTATGTGTGTCGGTATCTATTGCAGAGAAAGTGAATGGTTAAGTATGTGGCAGTGGCAGGCATGCAAATTTGCTTGTAGTGCAAAAAATATGTAATGCAAAAATTGCATTTTATTAACATAGTGTGCGTGGGGTACCATACATACCTATATACATATATAAATTTGTAAAATAGTTGAACGCAAATGTGCTGACTGTAAGTAAGTGTGGCATTTTGCTCAAAATTTTATAAATAATGGGTGTAACAATGGGTTTATTTGTTAAAATATTTCGTCGCTATTTACATTTTTTAAACGAAGGCGCTTCGATAAATATTTAGGTTAAGTTATCGTTGTGTGGAGTCAGAACTTCAGCCGAATCGGAATCGTAATTTTATCATCGAATATTGTGCCACTTTTGTCAGGGATTTATATTAGGTTGTCAAAAAAGTCTTGCGGTATTTTCGGTAGTTGGCGCTGAAAGCGCGTAGTTCTAGTTTTATTCGTCGCATCGGGTCATGCTATACCTTTTTGGAAAGCTCATAACACGTGTTTGATTGATTGTCGTTCGTGAGTTATAGTGTCGCAAACATGGAGCAAAATAAAAAGAAAATACGAAATATTTTACAGTACTACTACGATAAAGGCAAAAATGCATCTCAAGCCGCCAATAAAATTTGTGCAGTTTATGGACCCGATACAGTTTCCATTTCCACCGCACAACGATGGTTTCAACGTTTTCGTTCTGGTGTAGAGGTGGTCGAAGATGCGCCACGCTCCGGAAGGCCTGTCGTCGAAAATTGCGATAAAATCGCTGAACTGGTCGAAAGAGTAGCAGCCGTAGCATCGGTCAAGAGCTGGGCATGAGTCATCAAAAATTCATTTCAATTTAAATAAAAACAAGTAAGGAAGGGCTAAGTTCGGGTGTCACCGAACATTTTATACTCTCGCATGATAAAGTGATAATCGAGATTTCATTATACGTCATTTACATATTTTTCAAATACCGTATTTTTGTAAAGTTTTATTCCGCTATCATCATTGGTTCCTAATGTACTATACATATATTATACAGAGAAGGCATCAGATGGAATTCAAAATAGCGTTATATTGGAAGAAGGCGTGGTTGTGAACCGATTTCACCTATATTTCGTACATGTCATCAGGATGTTAAGAGAATATTATATACCGAATTTCATTGAAATCGTTGGAGTAGTTCCTGAGATATGGTTTTTGGTCCATAAGTGGGCGAGGCCACGCCCACTTTCAATTTTTCAAAAAAGCCTGGGTGCAGCTTCCTTCTGCAATTTCTTCCGTAAAATTTAGTGTTTCTGACGTTTTTGGTTAGTCCGTTAACGCTTTTTTAGTGATTTTCAACATAACCTTTGTATGGGAGGTGGGCGTGGTTAATATCCGATTTCTTCCATTTTTGAACTGTATATGGAAATGCCTGAAGAAAACGACTCTGTAGAGTTTGGTTGACATAGCTATAGTAGTTTCCGAGATATGTACAAAAAACTTAGTAGGGGGCGGGGTCACTCCCACTTTTCCAAAAAAATTGCGGTAGAATATGCCCCTCCCTAATGCGATCCTTTGTGCCAAATTTCACTTTAATATCTTTATTTATGGCTTAGTTATGACACTTTATAGGTTTTCGGTTTCCGCCATTTTGTGGGCGTGGCAGTGGGCCGATTTTGCCCATCTTCGAACTTAACCTTCTTATGGAGCCAAAAAATACGTGTACCAAGTTTCATCATGATATCTCAATTTTTACTCAAGTTACAGCTTGCACGGACGGACGGACGGAAAGACGGATGGACGGACAGACGGACGGACGGACAGACAGACCTTCGGATTTCAACTCTACTCGTCACCCTGATCACTTTGGTATATATAACCCTATATCTGACTCTTTTAGTTCTAGGACTTACAAACAACCGTTATGTGAACAAAACTATAATACTCTCCTTAGCAACATTGTTGCGAGAGTATAAAAATTAATCTTAAATGGCCCACTTATGGACCAAAAACCATATCTCAGGAAATTCGGTATATAATATTTTCTTAACACCCTGATGACATGTACGAAATATGGGTGAAATCGGTTCACAACCACGCCTTCTTCCAATATAACGCTATTTTGAATTCCATCTGATGCCTTCTTTGTATAATATATAGTACATTAGGAACCAATGATGATAGCGGAATAAAACTTTACACAAATACGGTATTTGAAAAATATGTAAATGACGTATAATGAAATCTCGATTATCACTTTATCATGTGAGAGTATAAAATGTTCGGTGACACCCGAACTTAGCACTTCCTTACTTGTTCAATAGACATTTATAATATAATGTCCAAATCTTTAAAAATGAACAGTTTTACTTTTCCTGTCTTGTTCCGTAAGAGTTTCTTTTATTAATTTAAATATAGTAATCAATACTATATACTGCCCTTGGTAACATCTCTCAAATTTCATTATATCTTCTTGGAAGCGCCCTGCTTTTTTCGCGAATAATAATATTATCTTTACATTAAATTAAACGAGAATGTAACATGTTCATATTTAGAGACATTCTACACTCGATGTTGGAGAATTATCAGTCATATGTTAACCAAGGAAACCATGCCTTAAAAGTGTTCCAGGCTTTTCTCTTCCTCATTGGTTAGTAACTTTGGGAGGATATCAGAATCCATATTTTTATTTTATTTGAGACAATCCTAAGAAGACTCTTGTTTATATTTGCGCCTCCGAAAGCTTAAAAAAAGTCAAATATTTGAACGATTACATTTTCGGACTCATGATTAAGAGCCTTTACAAATTGCCTTTACAAATTGTGTAATTTTAATATGCAATGGCGGTATTAATATAGTTTTGGAACGGCAATTGCTTCGCATTTAGTATTGCGTTTTCCTGCTTTGCAATCGTTACGTACTGGTCAATATTTGTGGCCGTAATGGGCAGCATCATTCCTGTTATTCCACATGCAATGACAACAGGAGTGTTTGGTATAAAAACCTTTCAAAAAACACACCATCTTGAGATCTTCAATAACTTCCCACTCGTAAACCACATATTTAATTGCGTTTAATAGCCGTTAGATCTTTGTGATATACGTAATGTGCTAACGGAATGTATGGAAATTTGTTCCCACTGTATAGTTAAACAGTTTTTAAGAGCTATCCATAATAATGTGCCATACGGTTACATTACAAGACATATCATGTTCTTCAATTAAATCTTTCATGTGACGACAAAAACAGTGCCTGCCTTACCTAAGAAACAAGAACTCTTTTCGTGCCATTTGCTTTGATATTCGAACATGGGAATTAAATAAATTGCTTTGTTTTAAATGCTTATTGATACCATCTGCTTTATTTTGTGATAGATTTAAGTCTCTCTTTAATCACTGAAGTCATCAGAACTCCGACATTATATGCGTGCAACGATCAAATATGGACAAATCGTTTTAATCAGTTAAAAAACAAATATTTTAGATTTGAAATCGGCCTTTCTTTTTTTATACATTTGCTTTTACAACTAAATTAAAAACTAACTTGATTATGTTATGTAGAACGCATGCGCAAAAAATAAAAATAGTTGACCTGTGTTTTGAGCTGATTTAAGCCGAATTGCTAATAAATGGGCCCCAATTAGTGGAGAAAATGTACAAGAAACAGTCGAAAAAGTGAAGTTTTTACGTGAAATTCGTCTGTAGAAGGCGAAAACTGTTTCACTGGATTTTGTTTTCTTAGTTTCACAAGGTGTGATACACAGTGTGTACAAAAATAATGTTTTTCTTTTGCGTGATCAATTTGCGAAAAACTGTTGATATTTTGTATGCAAATTAACAGTTGGTCAATTGCGATCACAGACGCTTACAATACGGTAAGTTTCTTTTCGTTCTTCTTCATGAGTCACATCTTGTCGTGGACTATCTGAAATAAGTGCTCAGTAAAGAAACGTTTTTAAGCAGTCGTTCTATTGAAGCATCCTAAAGGTCCCAAATGACGTGACGTCTAAAAGTGAGGACAAAGCTATAGCTTTTCTTTCGACAAGAAACCACGACTAAGTCTAAGAGAATGCAACAAAATTTTGTCAAACTTCAACTTTCAAGAATATTAAACGAGTTAGAAATGCCTAAGTTCGGGTGTAACCGAACATTTCAAACTCTGGAAGTTCGGAAATCCTTATCTATATGGGGGCTATACTTGTAGGAAGTAAAGTTTCCATGAATTCCAATAATATATTTCACATACATGTATATATATATACCAACATTTTTGGCAAAAAGTCAGCCAACGGCACAGGGATTCGCATATTGTATTATCCTGGGTGTAAAACTTAATGTCTTAGATGCATTTGATTATTCATTTATCGCATTTTCAGGGTTTTTTAACAAAACCTGTTATGAGGAGTGGGCGTGGTTATCATCCGAATTGTTCCATTTACACACTGTCGGTAAGGGTTCTGATATGATTTGCCCAAAGCGAATTTGGTTTTTGTAGTTTAAGTGGCTTACAAGATATTTGCATTAAGCCTATCAGAGGGCGGGCCGAGCCCATTTGCTCAAAATTTTTTGTCCACAGACCCTTGCTACTGTAATCCTCCATGTAAAATAAAATGGTGTATATCATAATTTAATGCGTGCTTATGTCACTTTATAGGTTTTGGCATTGGACTGATTGCATACGAACTTGTCCTCACTTTTTTTCCAGGTAACACGCATACCAAGTTTCTTTAAGATATCTTAATTTTTACTGAAGTTTTCGCTTGCGCAGACGGGCAGACAGACAGAATTCAACTCACTTCGTCATCCTGATCATTTATATATTTATGAAGCCATATGACGATAATTTTTAGGTAATACAAACAACCGTTAGGTGAACAAAACTATTGTACTCTGTAGCAACATGTTGCAGGTATATAAAAGAGTTGCGTAGGGCGCAGAAACCATCAACCGTTATTGGAGGAATGTAATATTTGCAGTTGAGCTAACTTTTGTATTTTTCAACACCTTGATACGTGTTTGGCTAAGAGAGGGACTAACGGTTACCGCAAGAAGACCATGATCCGAAGCACAAAAGAAGACCCTGCTCTCAATGGAAACAAGAATACCATATTGTTACTTTAGATTACTTAGCCACAACAGTCACCAGACGCCAATACAATGAGGAGTGTTTGGGCTTTAATGAAAGTCAAAATATCACGAAAAGATTTAACGTGAAAAAAGTACACAAGTCGTTTCCTGTGGAATACGCGGAAAATTTAGTTGCATGTTGCCAACGAATATGTTAGACCTATTATTAAACAAACATCACGCATAACAAAAAAAGATATGTTCGCAAATAAACTCTACTTACACTTTGGAAAACGTCATTCATTGATTGTTATTGATATTGGGTTGTTTCGACGCCGAATTATAGAACATAACGATCCTATTTGTCGAAGAAAAAATGTACTGGCTCATACTTTCGTCGTCGCTACTAAAAACTTGGTCGAACTAGGTTACAAACTGCTGTCCCATCCACTTTAATTCAATTGGCCTCATCCGACTAATTAAATCTGAGTCGAATGTGAAACATGTTGCAGACATAGAGTCATGCTTTGCAGAACTCCATAAAAGGTATTTTTGAGATTGCTCAAAGAAGTCTGTCTGAAAAATAAATCGCATTTTGTACAAATAGTTCGTTTTCCTTTTATAGACTAAGCACGCCTTCGAACATATAATTTTTAATCTTATAAATTTTTAATAATTTCGTAAATTTTTAGAAAATCTTTTTAGAGCATCTTTTTTGCATTTTGAGTGACTCAAAATTGAAAGGGAATATAAAAAAATTGTTGAAAAAGAGGAACTAACCTAATATACTGTGAAGTATGAGAAAATATACTTACTTTCCAGACGATATAGAAACACAAACTCGCCCATGCATTATTTGCATTTTTCATGAGAACCTGAAGTATCTTGAGCTTATAAATTCAAACTTTTCCAATTTCAATTGTAATACAGCAGCGGAATAAAGCCTTTTTTGGCCATTTATGAACATGTAGTACACAGAATGTGTTTTAGTGGTTCGTCATATATGTATACATACATATATTTCAATAAAAGTATCAACGCAGCGGGATATAGTGAACTGTTTAAAAATAGTTTATTAAATTATGCGAAATGGTCTCTCTCTTCACCCATTATCGTTTCCACATATCGAAGACAACATTGCAACAGACTTTGCTACTCAAATAATCGCATTACGTGAAACACCGTCCTGACGTACAAGTATGTTGATTTGAAAGAATGAAAGGCAAAATGGTATCAACGAGTGCTAAGGTTGACAGCGAATGTCACAAATACTAGTTAATAATGCTTTTGCATTTATATTGACTGACAGCGTTTAAGCTTATTAAATGTCGGTCCTAAGCAGTCAAAGAGAAAATTAATATATTCGATGAAGTCATCTACTTTTCAGAGTTTGATTAAAGATTGGGTTGCTAAATTATATACCAAATATTTATAATTTGACTAAATCGAACTCGCACTAGACAACGGTATTTATTTTAGGTTTTTTAGGCAGCAAGGAATCGGTGCTGCCAAACTTCTAATATGAGACATTGAAGAGATATGGTGCGGCACATGTGCAATGTGTAAGTAAAAAAAGTAAAGAAATGCTAATTTCGGGTGCAACCAAACATTTTATACTCTTGCAATTTGTAGTAATCAAAGCTCAGGTATACTCGAGAACATATTTGAAGCAACTGTACATACTTATTTATTGACAAATTCGGCATAAAACTTGTTAGAATAACGAAAATCAATATTTGCCAATACCACATATGAGTAACATGCCATAGACCAATAAAATGGGAGCTGGGTAAAGTTTTCCCTCAATTTTATCAATTTTAGTGCGAAAGATTCATTAATTTGAGTAAAACACGCTGTCGCTGGCTGTTCGATTGAGATAACTCACATATTGTCGTATACGTAATGAAGTTACCCGGAAGCTCGAAAATCGTTACATTAGGTATATGTGGGAAGTATTGACTAGATTCAAGCCATTTTTGATATGCCGACATACTATTAACAGGAAATGATTCTCTCTGAATTTTAATTATACATATATGTATTACCTCACACACTCACCGATATGTTGGGTAAAAAGTCAACTTTGACTTGAACCGTTTTCGCTCGATTTGAACAAGTTTTGTTTATAAGGTGGCACACCTCAATGGCACTATTCGTGCAGAGTATTATCCTGATACACTAATTGGTTCTTCATTTGTATACTGGATAGTTACTTTAACTTAAGAACTGTGTATCCAAAATATTAAAAAAAAATTAATTTAAATTTAATTCTACTTCAATTTGTCTCGCTATTCTGAAAAATGTATTATGTACAAGGGTTGTCTAAAGTACTTAGCGTACAGAAGAAAAATTAAAACTTGGGAAAATCGCATATTTTTCTTAAAACAGCACTTTTAACCTCAATAAACTTACTTAAACGACGCCACAGACAGATTGATAATTTGACAATAGCAGAATACGAATGTACTAAACGAGAGTGGCTCCATCGGGTGGTGCGGCTAGGTGTTTATCGAGTCATCCTCATATATATGATAGATATATCATGGTTACTGTGAAAATATAAAAATGTTTTCCGTTAATCAGTTTAGCTCAGAGGATTTTGTTTAAAGTCACAATACTACTTATGGGTAACAAGTTTATGAATTTTTTCAAACGACCACAGGTGGCAATCCATCTTATCGTTGGGAACTACAAGGAGCTGTTAGAAAAGTGCCAACCTTTGCTGAGATAATTATACTAAATAAATTGACTTTGTTCGCAGCTACTAAGTTCTAGCTCTGAAATGCAAACAATGTCGACTCAAAAGAATTCAAGCGAATATGCTTGTGAAGAGTTTAGTGACTGCATTACATATAAACTCGTCTTAATTAGTACAAAATTCTACACTTGTATCATAAAATATTCTTTATCGCTTTTATTTACTACAAAGTATACATTTACACGAAAGTTTTAGGCAAAACAATAAAAACCGGATATTAGATAACGTTAACTGTTTCATTTCTTTTCAACTAGCTCGACTGATTAGCGTAAATGTGGGCTAGGATGCGCTAACCACACTCAAACACACACTCACTCCCGCATTGTAGGCAAATGTACAGTTAAATTCTAAGCAATTTGGCGTTTACCTTTCTCTACGCGGCTGCGTATCTACCCTTGTTATCAAGGTAATAAAATTCTTTGCTTACAAAATAAAATCCGCCGTAAAATCTTTTGCTGACAGCCAAAGTTATTTATTACACATACACACATAAGCCATAACATACAAACGCATCTGATACAAATGCACAAGCGATGTTTAACGAAATGAGCAGCTTTCGGTGGAGCTCACCACACACTTCCCTCCTGCGGCGGCTTTAAGCAATGTCAAAGCTCCGAAAAAAGAACACATATGCATATAAGCAGTCATTAAATGTAAATATATACGTACTATATGGTATATCAGTTTGAATATATGTAAATATGTGGGCATATACATACGAACCTTTTTCTGCACAAAATCAAGTAACCTAGACCGCATCTTCTTTCGCCATCTTGTTAACTGCCGCGCCGAGTTGGTTACGTATTCTTTTTATACCAACACACATGCATACATATGTACATGCAAACATACGGAGCACACATGTCTTAAGTTGTTGCTTGATAATCGCAAAATCTGTTCAGCTCTTGCTGAGTCTTTTTTTACATTTTATGCTTCAACGTGTGCCACTGATTTTATTAGCAAATTCGCTAAAGGCAATAAAGAAGCAGATAGGTGGGAGGAAAGCGCTTAAACTCGGCGGGTGGGTACAGCGGCAACTTTTTCCTTAATGAATATATCTGTCGCATATTGGTGACTTAAAGCAGGTCGAATAATAAAGCACGAAGGTAAAAGAAATTTTTGAACAAATAAAACGTGCCTTTCAAAGTAAACAGGACTTTTTGAATCTAGCGGCCCTTGGTGGCGCCATCTATATGACTGGTGCGTTAGAATCTGCTATCTTTATCGATTGTCCAGTGAGAATTTCATCATCATTTCGTTGATTGGAAGTGAAGTTATTGCGTTTTAAGTGTCAGTATGTTTGTGTTATCGGTGTGAAAATGAGCTTCGAGCAAAGAGCCAACATTAAATGTTGTTTTAAAATTGATAGAACTTTCATGGAAACGTTTCAATTGATGAAAAAAGTTCATGGCGATGATTGCTTATCTCGTAGCAGAGTGAACTAGTGGTTTCAACGTTTTCAAAGTGGTCGTGAGGACATAAATGACGATCAACATGTGGGCCAATCAAAATCCGTGATCACCGAAAATTCCATCGAAACTGCGTGTGAATTCATCAAAAATCAGCCAAAATCATCATTGAAAAATCATGGAAATGGAATTGAACATTTCCAAAACATCGATTTATCGCATTTTGACCGAACATTTGGGCTTACGAAAGGTGTGTCAACGGTTTGTTCCGCACAAACTGACTGATGACCAAAAATTGCTCAGAATCCAACATTCGATCGACGCTTGTGACCGATTGTTTGAGCAAAAATCACATTTTAGCCATTAACTACTCTTCGTATTCACCTGATGTGGCACCGTGCGACTTCTTCCTTTTCAGAAAAATGCATTTTCCTATGAAAGAGAAGTGTTATGCAGACATAGAGGCCATTCAAAAGGCTTGCACCGGCGTACTGGCGGCCATACCGGCCAACGAGCTAAAACACTCGTTCGACATGCTTTTGGACCGTACAAAGAGTTGTATTGAAGCAGAAGGAGACTATTTTGAATAAAAAATATTGATTTTGCCGAGAAAACCATTTGTTCTGTTTTTTTTTTAAAGCCCTATTTACTTTGGAACGCACTTTGGAACGTATATTCTCGGATTTTTTATATTCTTTCAAAAATCACTCAAATTCAAAATGTACTGTCTAAAATATAGAATAATTCATGTATTTGTAATGCAACTTTAAGTGCTCTACTTATGCTTTTAGCAATCAATACCTTTTACCAATTCGCTGAAGAAGGGTGAAAGGCGGATCGCTACTGGTATAAGTCCAACAGGTTGGTATAATCATATTTAGATCAAAAATCAAGTAGTTACGTACCATGAATCGTACATACCTTTATAGAAGAAGATCTCAGGTAAAGCACACAAAAAATATAGTTATGCCTTGAAAATAGATTTTTGGTGAAAGTGCGTTTTTCTGCCAGTCTATGATTTGCAAAATATTGGGCTAAAAGTACATTTTAGGTACTTAAAGCGAAATAAATAATAGTGGTTAAAGTCAAATTGTCAAATGAGATATTTGATCTCAATTCGGTCCGATGAAGTGGAGAATCGATAGGACTCAGCGGCGGCCTATGTTCGTAAACAATTTTTGCTTATTATTTCGGTAAATATGGATTTTTTTACGAGTTCGCCATTTTGCTAAAAGTTTATGTAAATCTAAAAATACAATTACTGTAGTGGAGAGTTTTCTTCTTTCAGAGATCACGAGTTCTAAGAACAGCTACCGTTTGAAAAGGGCGATACCACAGGTTAGAACTGCTTTTGCGTGGTAATATATATATTACTTTATATTTCATACACTTCAATATATTTATAAAACTTGAAAGGAAATCGTTTATTTCTTTTACTTTTGGAATACATTATGAAAGTTAGGCCGTTATAGTCCTCTAAATTGGACTACCTACTTAAATGCGTTGCTAACTATAAATTTGGACGTGGCTTCGTATCTATTCCTTTAATGACATTTCCCCTTATTAAAAGAATACTATACATGTCAAAATAGCATTAGAAACATTCGTTTTACAGTCTATGAAATATAAGTCTACTTGTGAGATACTCGTATGTTATTAAAATTCAAGGAACAAATTTCTTTGACAATAGTGTACGAGTACCCTGGTGTCAGAAATGTGTTGAATTGGGTCAATAGCCTCCATACACCTAATATGAATATTTTCGAACTTCCAGTTGACTTTATTCTAGATATACACATGTATAGCATTTTTCTAATAACAGTGCATTTTGGTACCTAAAATGGATAAGATGGGCTGAAAATTTGCTGTAGATCCCATATAACTAACAAACCTTATGCACCTTAAAGTATTTTCGCGGCTTTGATCCTGGAAAATTTTAAGGATTTGAAATGCTCGGTTATACTCCAACTTAGCCCTTCCTTACTTGTTTATTTCTATTTTTATGCATTATTAATCTTTTGGATTCATAAGGAATAATAATTTTTTAGTTTTTTTCTTTATTCAACACCAAAACACTTAATATTGATGGCCCCTTGCTAAAATATTGAGTAGTCGAAAGAGTCTTTTCATAATAAATAATTAAACAAAAACCTTATGCACCTTAAAGTATTTTCGCGGCTTTGATCCTGGAAAATTTTGAGAGTTTGAAAGGTTCGGTTATACTCCAACTTAGCCCGTCCCTGTTTATTTCTATTTTTATGCATTTTTAATCTTTTGGATTGATAAGGAATAATAATTTTTTAGTTTTTTTCTTTATTCAACACCAAAACATTCTATATTGATGGCCCCTTGCTAAAATATTGTGTAGTCGAAAGAGTCTTTTCGTAATAAATAAATAAATAAATACCAGGTTGTTCAATAAGTTTTGTCGTTCGTTAACAGAAGGAAGAATATCGTACAGTGATGAAATTTCACAAACAAATGTTAAAAGTGTATAATGATTGTTCACCTACAATTAGAACAGTAGAAAGATGGGTTGTTGAATTTAAAAGTGGTCGTACAAGCCTTGAAGGCGATCCACGTGAAGGACGTCCAAAAAGCGCATCAACTCCGGAAATCATAGCCAAAAATACAGGATATAGTTTTATTAGGTAGTGTGAGCCATATTTTAAGTGAAATTTTGGGTTTTAGAAAGCTGAGTGCACAATGGGTGCCGCATTCGCTAATAAAGGAACAAAAACAAATTAGAATGCGACCTTCTCAGCATCATTTGGAACGCTTTAAGAAGAATAAAGTGAATTTTGTGTGTCGATTTATCACTATGGATGAGACTTGGGTGGATCACCATTATACTGAATCAAAACAAGAGGCTAACTAGTGGTGTGAACCTGGTTGTTCGGCTTCGAAAAGAGTTCCTGTCCGGAAATCGGCCAAGAAGAATATGATATCAGTTTTTTGGGATGCGAGAGGTATTCTGTTTGTGAATTATTTTCAAACTGGTAAAACAATTAATTCTAAATATTATTGCCACCTTTTAGACCAGTGGAAGGACCCGGTTTGCAGAAGAAAATAATAACTTTTCATCAGGACAATGCACCATGTCACAATAGCATTTTGACAATGGCTAAAATCCATGAATTAAACTTCGAATTTTCGGAGCATCCACCATATTCACCAGATTTGGTTCTCAGCGACTTCCAGTTTTTCCAGAACTCAAAAAATTTATTCGTGTAAGGGTTTTTCATCAAATGAAAAGGTCATAACGGCTGTTAAAGCGTATTTTGCAGACCTTCCGGGATCTCACTTCAGGCATGGGATCCACAGATTGGAGGATCAAGTGTATTAATGTTCAGGACGATAATAAAAATAAAATGAATATAAAAGTGTAATTTGAATCATAAAATTGTGTTTTCTTTATCAAACGGCAAAACTTAACACTTTTTGCCATTTTTCCGCTAGAGACATTATTCCATCAGTGTAAATTGAAATTTTGAAATTTCCAGAACGGAAGCGAGCGAGCTACGAGGTGTGTTCAAAAAGTATCGCGAATTTTGTGTTTTTTAAAAATTATTTATTTATTCATGAATATCTATTTTGTCCCCTTCAAAGTAATCCCCATGAGATATTATACACTTGTGCCAACGTTTTCAATCTTCGAAGCACTTCAAAAAACAGTTTAGGGAACAAGAAAAAGTCACAGCGGGCCAGATCTGGGGAATACGGTGGCTGCGGCATCATTAGTGTGTTGTTGTTGGCCAAAAAGTCGCGCACAAGCAACGATGCTCACAGCAGGGGCGTTATCGTGGTGCAAAAGCCAATTTTTGTTCTTCCACAAATCCGGGCGTTTCTGGCGGATTGCTTCGCGCAAATTGCGCATAACTTGCAGGTCGCTATGTTTAGGTCCTCAGCAACTTCTCTAACGGTGATGCGACGATTGGCCAATACCATTTTCTCCACTTTATTAATTTTTTCGTCTGTTGTTGAAGTGCTCGGGCGTCCGGCACGCTCTTCGTCGTTCACATCTTCTCGGCCTTCTGAGAACATTTTGTACCACCGATTAACGTTGCTTCGGTCCAAGGTAGCTTCTCCGTATGCCACAGTCAACATTCGGAACGCATCCGCGCACTTAATTTCGTTTTTCACACAAAATTTGATACAGATTCTTTGATCCATTTTTTTAATAGGTAAAAATCGAAGACGATCCAAAACACGTGCAAGCAAAGCAGCTGTCAACAATTAAATGAACATTCAAAATGGCCGAGCTTGTCGGCATAAGTCAGAGACATGAGTACCAACATAGCGCCACAAAAAATTCGAAATTCAAATATACGTAACCCGCGAAAATTCAAAATTCGCGATACTTTTTGAATACACCTCGTATTGTTGTGCTACACGAACTGATACAGTAACCGTAAACTTCACAAATTTTCTGTTGTGGCTTGCGTGGCATATATGCAGCTGTAACTTTTTTTTAACATCCCTGAATTGAATTTTGTTTTGGTTAAATGAAGCTTAAAATCTCGCCTTTCCAACACTATACATTCGCATTTCAACCACCTATAGCTAATGCGATTTTTCAATAGAAACCTAAAATAGAATGACATTCATTCATCTCATAGAAGTTCTGTAACCTCGCTATGGTCTATCACCCTCCTTAGCCATAATATGGGGATTATGGTGATTACTTACCTGTATTAGCTTTGCATTTATCAGAAAAGAAATGCAATAATTTAATAACAAACTAAATAAATCTTAAAGCTATTTACCAAAATGTCAATCGCACGCGTATAGTACATGGCGTATGAGTAACTAGTGCTCCAAAATATGCACGTAAGGCTCGTTGTTTATTACCAAGGAAGCGGGCGTGTATCTGGTGCATATATACTAACCAATTATTAGCAGCACCTAGCTCATATGCCCTTTTGAGTATCCAATTATGAAAACAGCATTATGCTTTAGTTTACCAACACAAATGCGCTGACCGTGAAGAGCTCGCATACTAATACAAAATTCGATTTGGGTAAAATACTCGCTATACTGTCGATTCGCCGATTTGTATAGAAGGCAGTATGGCGTTTATGGTTTGTTCTGAAATTCAAATAATTTATGAAAGTCCTTTTTTACATTTTTGTTCCTGCACGACTATTTGCGGTAGACTCGTTTTGAATGTTTTGACAGTTGGCATTTAAACGTTTTCATTCATAAGAAAATCGGTGTGAGGCTACCACACACTTTTTGGTTTTTATACCCAGTGCATAATTAATGAAGATAGTTTTAGCGAAATATCTTGCGATATATATGTGTTACTGTTCTAATCATTTAAAAGTAATACTATATTACCCTATTTTATATAATCAATTTAAAAAAAAATCTTGAAAACACATGACCAAAAATATTTACTATATTTTGAGATTTCGCTGGTAGTTTATCATCAAAAAAAAATCAAAAATGTATTTGAGAGTTTCATCGTGGTCGCTCAACGCATGGTTTTCGATGAGCCACATCCAAATGCCCCGTAATCGGCTACCATGGAGTGTAATTTGATATATGGAAAAAATTGAACAAGAGTTTGTTTTGAATTTCGAAATCGTAGAAACGTGTTTCGAGGAGTTTACTTTGTCACGAAATAAAGTCGCAGTGTTGGCTTCAAAGAAATAGGCTGAAAATTTCAACATCTCATACGGATTGATTCAACACATTTTGGTTAAGATTTAAGTTGGAAGTTTGGTAATCCCACTCGAACCAAAAGATCTAAACGACGTCGAGTAGAGGTCATAAAAACGGTTCTTGACAATGTAGCTGAGAACCATTAATTTATCAAAAGCATCACTATTGGTGACAACACGTGGCCATATAAATATGATATAGAAATTTCATAGAATAGGCCGAAATAAAAAAAAAACCAACATTTGCTGATGGCATTGAAGATCATCCCAGCCTAGGCTAATAATAAGTGTATGTTCAAATTTATTAAGCGTTAGCATGTTGGTATTGACTCAGGATCCTATTTAGAAGACGATAATGAAAATATGCAAACATTTTCCTTTTATTTCCAGTCCGGGTTACATTTGACCGATTGGGAACTATATATATTTTACTATGAATTTGGTTTCATCCAAATAAAAAACATCCTTACTTGTTGTATATATTTTTTGCATACACTCTCAATATTATTTGCTTTGCGACCAGCTTTGCTGAATGTGAACTTTATTCATAAAATGCATATTTTTGTAGTTTGAATGGAAAATATAAACGTTTTGTTTAAATGCATGTATGCATACGTGCCTTTGAAATGCATTTCAATGCCAACCGACCGACCGACCGAATGAAAGAATGAATGCTGACTGAAAAAATGTGAAAAGAAAAAATATACAAACTGTTGGCTTTTCAGTAAGCTCACATAGTGGTTTGATTCGGATATGGAGAGCAGAGCTATTAAAATCGCGTAGATTTGCGACAGGCGTAGGTGGTGTTTATGCCAATCATACACCGGTAAAAGCATAAACACCACAATAATAATAATAATGAATAAATCTATGGAACGGTTGACACACAACCTAACGGAATTAAACAGTTTTTCGCTTTAGTGTTGTTCATGTGCGTGGAGAAAAAGAGGATGTAAAGTATGATATGCAGGTGAGATTGGATGAAATGTTCGCCGTGTTGAATAATTTTGTTAACGACGTTCGAGATATCCGCCGTATATGACCAAATTTGTTCATCACATCGAATTCACTTCGGTTTACAAACCCTTTTAGTGGCTTAGTTATCACAGTGGACATTGAGAATCATTTAAGAAAAATGCCCCGTACCAATTTCCATTAAGTGATCATAATTTCTACTCATGTTATCTGATGAAAAAATGGGTATAAGACCATCCATGTATACAGTCCTTTCGCTTTGTCGTGCCCACAAATTGAATTTGGTAGAGGTCCACTCGACTGAATGCTGTCTTTCTAATACAAGGTGGTCTGCCAGAATCATGACTCTCAAGCCATTTGCGAAATATCTTCCCGAATTGAAAAATTCTTTGAAGGAAATTAAAAAACTCAACCTTACGGTAGAGACTCGTCGTGGCGTTGATGCGATTTTGAAATATATCAGCAAATTTAAGTGATTATAGAAGCCATCATAATGGTTTAAAAACTTTCTGCCAATTAATGAAAGAAACATCCATCCGCACTGAATTAAGAAATATAGAAAGGGTTTTTGTGAATTTGCTGTTCCATAATATTAAAGAAGTTGAATTCAACGTAGCTGGAAAAAATTACGAACGTGTTAAGTTGCCCAATGAAAATATTTACCTCAGATACGGTCTGCAGCGCCTCCTTGAAGCTTGTCCATGGCGTAACACGCATATACGAAGGGCAGATGAGTAGAGACAGCAGTCCATACACACGTATTTAAGGGCTCTTGAATATAAGTAATACGCTTTTGGAGCATTCCTGGACATTTCTGGAGCGTTCAATAACGTCAATAAAAGTATATAGTCAATAGGAGTTGATCCTACACACATAAAGGCATCTTTTGACCACTAGACGGATAAAACAGAATGGAACGAATTGACCAAGGAAGTTTGTACAAGTACTCCCCAAAAGTGGAGTGCTATCTCCGCTTCTATGGGCATGAGTGTTGAATAAGCTGGTAAGGTACTTGGAAGGCAAGGCACCTAAGATAGTGGCATATGCGGATGACATCGCCATCTTAATAACGAATTGATGTTAATAGTCCATTACCAGTATTATGACCGCTTTCTCAATACATTCCGGAATTGGGCATCGCAAGGGTGTTTGGGGTTGCACCCGGAGAAAACGGATCTGCTTGTGTTCACAAGAAGACACAAAATTCGTCTACGGAGGTTCCCTTCGATAAATGGGACACAACTCTCTCTCAAGGACTGCACCAAGTACCTTAAGGTAGTATTGGACAGCAAACTATTGTGGAAAAAAGAGTGAGAAAAGCTAGCAATGCTTATTCTTTCTACTCAGTTTTAGTCAGGTTCTACTCAGCTATTATAGTAAGACAAATTCTGCTCTACGGTGCAGTAGTATGGTGGACAGGCGTACGGAAATCCACCTACCGGAAGCCAATGGAAACGGTTCAGAGGCTTGCTGCGCTATGCATGACAGGAGCTTTGAGAACAACTTCAACGGGGACTCTTGAACTGGTAATGAACCTGCCACCTATAACCCAAAAGAGCGAGAAGACTGCAGGGCTCCAGGGAAACATTGGAGCATCTCTTATGAATTTGTCCCTCATTGGCAAGACTACACTGTAAGCATCTGGGGTCCCCTTGGTGTGGTACACTGGATGAGGTATCTATTGTGAGGCTGCAGAGTCTGTTAAAATACGCATCAAGCGTAGGCATCCCAAAGGATGAATTCTCTTCTTATACCTAGCAACTGAAATCCATCTGATATCGCAAAGGACCAAACTGGTCAATGCGTGGCTTATTGGCTTACCAAATTAACCTAACCTACTTCACACAACTTACTGAATGCCATAAATGCTCGACAATTAGCGAGACTTTCCCCAAATAATAGCTCAAAAAGCGCAACTTTAGGTTCCAAATAATTGAAGATCTTGAGTATCAACATAATCGTTTTTCATTAATTAGATTGAAAAATATATGCTTGAATGAGATGTTTCTGTCTTCTTATTAGCTATAGAGTCTTGCTATTAGTATATTCATCTATATATTCCATGATAATGTAAATTTTTTTTTTGACTGAAAGTCTATGATTTATACATATATCACTAGAGGAACCGTCCACGTTTCACTGTGGCTGATACATAGATAATTCTACTACTACCATCCACGTATATGATTTCTATTAGTTGGATTATAACTACTCGTATTAGTTAATAAGATACATATAGCATTTTTGTGAAGGAACTTGTGTTAGTTTACAAAAAAATTGATCATAAAGCATTTCGTGTGTTAATGAAGCATTACTTTTTTGGGGAAAATACTGTTGAATTTTGGGTGTCTCGCAAGTTCATAATCTAATAAAAAACAACGAATAACTGATTCTGAGAAGTATTTGAGCGCTCTTTAATCGTAATAAAACCGAATTTTTGCGTCGGTGTGTGACAATAGAAACATAGCTCCATCATTTGCCACTGGAGTCCAATCGACTGTCATTCTAGTGGACTGCACATGATTGACCGGTTCTCAGGCGTGGAAACACGAAAAAGTCGGATGAAAAGGTTATGACATCAGTCTTTCTGTATGCATGTTGTACTATAATACATACCCAACAACTGATTACTGAGCAAGCTATAATCCATTGCACTGCGTATTTGGTTGCAGTTCTTTTCTACTATTACAAATACTTTTGCAGTATTATTTATGAGGAAGAATCTGTTTAAAATTGTAGGCAAATATTCAAATATTCCAACAAACATGGATTTTGAACAAATGCTTATTATTTGAAATATAATTTTTGTATTTATGAGTTGTATTAAACTTTGACATAAAGAGATAAAAGGTAGCCTATGTCCTTACCCTAGTTCTAAGCTACCTCTCCACCAATTTTCAGCCAAATCGGTTCAGCCATTTTTGAGTCATAAATAGTGTAACTAACAACAACTTTCTTTTATATATATAGAGAGAATTTGAAAATCGTATAAAACAAATTTCTTTCATCCAACAAGGAAAAGAAAGTAAATTAAATCCTGATAAGATGAGAGCATAAAACACCACGTCATATTTGACTTATTCTTCGAACACTTTAAAAAAGTAAGTGGGTAGATAGTTACTAAATTTATAAAGTACTTAAAATATTCCTTTAGGGAGAGGACCAACCTTTTTACCCTTAGGTTTTTCTCTCGGCGGTTCTGAGTATGGCTATATCGACTACACATTTTTATACTCTCGCAACAAAGTTGCTAAGGAGAGTATTATAGTTTTGTTTACATAACGGTTGTTTGTAAGTCTCAAAACTAAAAGAGTCAGAAATATGGTTATACATATATACCAAAGTGATCAGAGTGACGAGTCGAGTTGAAATCCGGATGTCTGTCTGTCCGTCCGTCCGTCTGTCCGTCCGTCCGTGCAAGCTGTAACTTGAGTAAAAATTGAGATATCATGATGAAACTTGGTACACGTATTTCTTGGCTCCATAAGAAGGTTAAGTTTGAAGATGGGCAAAATCGGCCAACTGCCACGCCCACAAAATGGCGGGAACCGAAAACCTATAAAGTGTCATAACTAAGCCATAAATAAAGATATTAAAGTGAAATTTGGCACAAGGGATCGCATTAGGGAGGGGCATATTTGGACGCCATTTTTCGGAAAAGTGGGCGCGGCCCCGCCCCCTACTAAGTACAGTGCAATAAGTTGGCACGTATTTAAGATGAAAAGCCGCGTTAATAGTGTTGGTAATTTTTACTATACTTATTTGAGAAAGCTGTTTTAGGACCTCGGCAGTAATCAGGTCGTACCGGGTTTTTTTTTGTTTTTCGGATTTTTGTTTCCTCACTTAGCTCACTGCTTGTGCACCGGGTATTTTTTGAGTGTTAGGTTCCCCCGGAGGCCTATTTCCACCCAAATAATATATACAATTCTAAACAAAACTATTTGTAATAATTTAAACAAAAATAGATATATTCTTCAAATATTTTTAATAAAATAGAAAAGATTTACCAATATTTTGATGCAATAAATAATATTTTAATCAAAAATAGGTAAATTTAATCTTTATGAGTTTTAATTATCGAAATATATTTCAAAATTTAACAAACACGTACTTAAAATAATAAATTGTATAGCATAACACGGCAACATACCCTTGCCTTTTTTAAGACATTTGGCCGTTTTAGTAGTAGAATATTTGGGAAACCCTAATGAAGTGCTTGGCCTTTTGTCCTGAGTCTCCCTCATTCCATGGCATTCTTAAGAGGGGAGTCTGCTTTGGAAGCTTCAAGAAATCGAGTTTTTTTGTTTTGCTTTAATCTCTTTAAAAATAATCTAAGAATATGTCCCCAAAGTTATAGATGGGAATTCGAAATATTTTCGAAGCTAGAAGGGAAATAGTGACCGAACGTCTAGCAGATATATATGTAGTATGAGCGCTTGGGCGGAAAGCGAAAACTTTGACGCGCGCTTTCTCGGTTTTTCATTTTTACGATTTTTCTTAATTGGCGGACAGTATAGAGAAAAACCTAAACGTTATATGGAATTGGGACAAAGTTTATTATCTTTGGCATTAAATTATCTTCGCTTTAAACTGAAAAAACTGAGAAAATTCAAGTTTGAACATATTTTTAAACAACATAAAGTCAAATTTTTTTGGTCAAAAACCACTTTTCTTTAATTTTACAATTTTTTTTAGATTTTTTTTAGTTTAACTAGAAGATAAGTTATTAAAAAATATGAATCTCATTGAATATTTTGTTTCCGACAGAAATTGCGACTTGCGTCCTGCCGCAATTTCTGTCGGAATATCAAAGATTTCGCATCAAAAAAATTTGTGAGTGATGTTTAAACATATAACTATGAACCATAGAAATTTTGCTTTAATCAATTATTTATTTCCCTCCCAAAAAACTCCTCAAAAAATCGAAATTTTTAAGCTTCTAAAGCAGGCTCCCCCCTTAATGTAATTTCTGTCATTCTATAAGCTTTCGCCTGCGTATGTATGGGTGAAAATGATAGGATTTGATACTTGTAGGTTTCTACAATGGTTGCTGCTTCTGTACTCCAATGCACCTGAATACCGCGCTTTGGTTTCTCCGGATTTATGAGCAGATTTTGTTAATTTTCTGCCTTTTTCCACAATTACTCACTCTTTTAACAAGCAGAGTTGCCAGATCCATCTGAATATTGAATGACACTGTTTTAAAACTTTGATCCATATGGAGAAACAGTTACATATACATATGTACTTATATTCGTTGTTGCAAAATAAAATGACAGTTCTCTGAACTGAGTGGCATGAACATGACATATGTATATAAGTACATAGAATTATACAAGTAAATATACATACGTACATATACACATTTTTCACTTGAAATAATTTAGTTAGGACACATACAGTTTGATACGGTGTTCTCGCTACGATTGAGTTTAAGCAAACTTTTTAGAAATGAACGCATTTTTGTTTTCGAACTAATTGGTTTATTTTGCTATTTTCTTATTTCGCAGATTTTTCTTTGCTTACAAAGTGGTCGAGTAATTGAATATATTAATACAAATTAGTCGATTTGTGGATTAAGACTTTTGACTTTGTGGTTCATCTGGCATTTTTCTGTGTTGACATTTATAATTGGCTTGTGCAAATAGTACTAAGCTTGGACTTTGCTAAAATAAATATAGAAATTAGCACTACTTTTTCTCCTTTTTTCATTTGGCAATCATTCAGTCTCTTTAGCTAAATATAGTAAACTTGGCTAAATTGGGTAAATTAATCTTTCTATTTGGCCTTTTTTACATACATAGGTAAGTTGAATGTTGCACTGAACGCTACAAAGTTCTTGTGTGGTATATTTGGTTTTCATGAATATATATTCGAAGCTTCTACAAAGGTTCCATCTTTTAAAAAGTAAAAAAAAGGTGATAAACGATTATGTTTACTTTCAGTAAAACACTGCTTAGTCTCCGACGTATCACTTTTTAAGTCAACGTAGCCGACAGAAATTGGGATATTAGTGATTAGTGCTCGGATATTATATCCCGCATATGGAGGTATAATTCATATCTCAGTTTGGGAATATAGGCCCTTAGGGAAAATACATATCAATTTCGATAACATTTTGGATTGGAATTACCATACTACTTATAGCTTAGTTTTTTTTGGCTAATTCCCAAGATGAAAGGAATTCCACTTGCAAATTCCCTTTTGAAGCTTGAAAAAGACCTTCTATAGTTAAGTCTCTAGTGTCCACAAAGCGTCTTCACAATCTGCTGAGACATTAAATTTCTGTTCACTTGGATGGTCTTGTTCTCGAAAGTCCTAGAACCTTGTTTATTATGTAGTTCAATTACTTTGTTGATGATTGATCTATTTTGTCTATTGCAAAAACAAATATCTAAAAAGGAATAGGCAGGAAGTGGACGTCGCTGTAGTCTCATATAGCTATAAAAATACATCCCGTAGTCTGAATATAGGCGGGTGGTGACCCTCTAAATTAAAACTTAGAAATATTCAATTTTATTGATAAGATTAACTATACGTACACTCAATTTGGATTAATCGAACTCATATCAACTACTGTAGTTGATAACTGGGAAATACTATATAAGCATGTACAAGTATATTAAAATGGCTTTCAGTATGAAATATGTGTGTGAAATGAAGAATCCTAAAGCTCTTATTTATGGGACTTAATGGAGTATTTTTAATCAAATCTGCGATAATAAATTTATCTGGTTATATCAAAAGCATTGTCAAATACCAAAACAAGTGCGATTACTCTTCAAAAGAATAACTTCAGATTTGTGTGTATAATTGACATACTTTATTGGCATATTTCACTAAAAAATATGGATGAGTTGAAAGACTGTAATGAAAGAACGTTTCAACCAAGTAGCAGGTTAAGTCGAAAGTTATGGAAATTTTTTCATTTCGTACACTGCTATTATGTAACTATCCTCTTAATACGCAACACTTGTCATAATTATACTTGGTACAAATTTTGTAATACATTTCCACATAATATTGGAATTCATCCTTAAAAATTGCCAAACAAATCGTTAAGTACAGATTTTCTGAACTAATGCATATCAGTTTTATTTTATTTGCCTACTCGTTTATAAAATCCAGAGTACTGTAAGAATGTCCTTTTCAGGCTACAAATACCGCGATCCAATAACCGAATGAAAATTTATTTAAAAGTGCGCACATAAGTAAAACGAAAAGTTCGCTGAAAGTTTTACCATTTACTCTATAAAGCGGTGTGAACTGTGTGTGTGAAAAAGCGTCAAGTGGTTTCCAATTTCAGTAATCAAATGCAGTATTCCTATCTTCGCACTGCAATGCATTTACAGTGGAGCGGGTTCGTCTGTTTGTATAAAAGTTCTCAAATGTGTATACTATATTTCAAACGATGCTACTAACTGACTCAGTAAAAGGATTAGAAGAAGAGAAAAACAGCACTTTGGCCAACAATAGCAGTTTTAAAGATCTAAGTTAGGTTAATTTAGATTTCATATCAACTCCATCAAGTGGAAATCTTTAAAATTTTAAAATGTAAAATAAATGTGTGCAGAATGGTCAAATATATGAAATGGCTGGATGGAGGTTAGCGACCAGGCAATCATCTATCATAGATGAAACGGTCTCGGTTTACAAGCTGTTCGACGACTGAAAAAGATTCAAGACGATAAAATGTGCAAAATTCGGACTTAACTGCCATTTCACCAAACACAATTAAATACGTCAATGTGGTATGATCCTCTTCTTCTCGTCAAACAACCTAGTCGAACTGGCGTGCACTGTCCGAGACTTCACATATCAGGAACGGAGTCTCATTCCCAAAACACCCTGGCAGGGTTGGAGTTTCGACGACTTTAATAGGTATGGGCAAACTCGAAAATATCAGAATAAAGTAGAGATCGTGGCAGATCAAAACTACCTCGTGTGGAACCGGTTTTGGCCAAATTAGTCCATGCCAACGCCAGGACTTAAGCAGGTAATGGAGGCTTTGAAGTAAATATATCAAAAGTAAAACTACCGATATGAACTTATATAAAATCTTAAAATCTCGCTCTGAAAATATTCTCTTAAATCAATATCTGAACAATGTCCGACAAGCCACATTGATGCGGATTGACTTTCTGAACTGTATTTTTGTTACACAATGCAGTAAAAAAACAACGATTGCGTACAGTAGCGCAATCGTGGATCACCCGTACATATCCTATTTATATGTAAACGTACATACCTATATGCAAATATAAATATATTATAGACCTTGCATTCTGGAGCTATTGGAGTATGGACTTTTTGCGGTATCGAACGGACGCGAGCCAGCAGGCTAGTATACTTGACTAACAGTGCGTGCAGGCATGTGCTTTTCCCTATACATACGGTAGTATGCACAGGTATTTGTATGCGTGGGAGTTTGCCCACACTAATGGCCGTACGAATAGTTGACTTTTCGCAGCATGAAATGTGTCCTCTGGCTTTTGATGTATGGGTGAAAATGATAGGATTTGATACTTGTAGGTTTCTACAATGGTTGCTGCTTCTGTACTCCAATGCACCTGAATACCGCGCTTTGGTTTCTCCGGATTTATGAGCAGATTTTGTTAATTTTCTGCCTTTTTCCACAACTACTCACTCTTTTAACAAGCAGAGTTGCCAGATCCATCTGAATATTGAATGACACTGTTTTAAAACTTTGATCCATATGGAGAAACAGTTACATATACATATGTACTTATATTCGTTGTTGCAAAATAAAATGACAGTTCTCTGAACTGAGTGGCATGAACATGACATATGTATATAAGTACATAGAATTATACAAGTAAATATACATACGTACATATACACATTTTTCACTTGAAATAATTTAGTTAGACACATACAGTTTGATACGGTGTTCTCGCTACGATTGAGTTTAAGCAAACTTTTTAGAAATGAACGCATTTTTGTTTTCGAACTAATTGGTTTATTTTGCTATTTTCTTATTTCGCAGATTTTTCTTTGCTTACAAAGTGGTCGAGTAATTGAATATATTAATACAAATTAGTCGATTTGTGGATTAAGACTTTTGACTTTGTGGTTCATCTGGCATTTTTCTGTGTTGACATTTATAATTGGCTTGTGCAAATAGTACTAAGCTTAGACTTTGCTAAAATAAATATAGAAATTAGCACTACTTTTTCTCCTTTTTTCATTTGGCAATCATTCAGTCTCTTTAGCTAAATATAGTAAACTTGGCAAAATTGGGTAAATTAATCTTTCTATTTGGCCTTTTTTACATACATAGGTAAGTTGAATGTTGCACTGAACGCTACAAAGTTCTTGTGTGGTATATTTGGTTTTCATGAATATATATTCGAAGCTTCTACAAAGGTTCCATCTTTTAAAAAGTAAAAAAAAGGTGATAAACGATTATGTTTACTTTCAGTAAAACACTGCTTAGTCTCCGACGTATCACTTTTTAAGTCAACGTAGCCGACAGAAATTGGGATATTAGTGATTAGTGCTCGGATATTATATCCCGCATATGGAGGTATAATTCATATCTCAGTTTGGGAATATAGGCCCTTAGGGAAAATACATATCAATTTCGATAACATTTTGGATTGGAATTACCATACTACTTATAGCTTAGTTTTTTTTGGCTAATTCCCAAGATGAAAGGAATTCCACTTGCAAATTCCCTTTTGAAGCTTGAAAAAGACCTTCTATAGTTAAGTCTCTAGTGTCCACAAAGCGTCTTCACAATCTGCTGAGACATTAAATTTCTGTTCACTTGGATGGTCTTGTTCTCGAAAGTCCTAGAACCTTGTTTATTATGTAGTTCAATTACTTTGTTGATGATTGATCTATTTTGTCTATTGCAAAAACAAATATCTAAAAAGGAATAGGCAGGAAGTGGACGTCGCTGTAGTCTCATATAGCTATAAAAATACATCCCGTAGTCTGAATATAGGCGGGTGGTGACCCTCTAAATTAAAACTTAGAAATATTCAATTTTACGATAAGATTAACTACACGTACATCAATTTGACAATCGAATCATATCAACCATCAGTTGATAACTGGAAATACTATATAAGTATGTACAAGTATATTAAAATGGTCAGGATGAACATGTGAAATGAAGAATCCTAAAGCTCTTATTTATGGACCACTTGAGTATTTTAACCAAATCTGCGATACTAAATTTATCTGCTATATCAAAGTATTGTCAAATACCAAAACAAGTGCGATTACTCTTCAAAGAATAACTTCAGATTTGTGTGTATAATTGACATACTTATTGGCATATTTCACTAAAATATGGATGAGTTGAAAGACTGTAATGAAAGAACGTTTCAACCAAGTAGGTTAAGTCGAAAGTTATGGAAATTTTTTCACATTTCGTACACCTATTATGTAACTATCCTCTTAATACGCAACACTTGTCATAATTATACTTGGTACAAATTTTGTAATACATTTCCACATAATATTGGAATTCATCCTTAAAAATTGCCAAACAAATCGTTAAGTACAGATTTTCTGAACTAATGCATATCAGTTTTATTTTATTTGCTTACTCGTTTATAAAATCTAGAGTACTGTAAGAATGTCCTTTTCAGGCTACAAATACCGCGATCCAATAACCGAATGAAAATTTATTTAAAAGTGCGCACATAAGTAAAACGAAAAGTTCGCTGAAAGTTTTACCTTTTACTCTATAAAGCGGTGTGAACTGTGTGTGTGAAAAAGCGTCAAGTGGTTTCCAATTTCAGTAATCAAATGCAGTATTCCTATCTTCGCACTGCAATGCATTTACAGTGGAGCGGGTTCGTCTGTTTGTATAAAAGTTCTCAAATGTGTATACTATATTTCAAGCGATGCTACTAACTGACTCGGTAAAAGGATTAGAAGAAGAGAAAAACAGCACTTTGGCCAACAATGTAGTTTTAAAGATCTAAATTAGGTTAATTTAGATTTCATATCAACTCCATCTAGTGGAAATCTTTAAAATTTTAAAATGTAAAATAAATGTGTGCAGAATGGTCAAATATATGAAATGGCTGGATGGAGTTGTGCTGACCAGGCAAATGCACATCCTATCATAGTCGAGCAGTCTCCGGTTTACAAGCTGTTCGACGACTTCAAGAAAGGATTCAAGACGATAAAATGTGTAAAAATTCGGACTTAGCTACCCTTTCACCAAACACAATTAAGTACGTCAATGTGGCCCTTGATCTGCTCTTCTTCTCGTCAACTCAATAACCTAGTCGAACTGGCGTGCACTGTCGGACTTCACATATCAAGAACGGAGTCTCATTCCCAAAACACCCTGGCAGAATTGGAGTTTCGACGACTTTAATAGGTATGGGCAAGCTCGAAAATATCAGAATAAAGCAGAAGTCGTGGCAGATCAAAACTACCTCGTGTAGGTCGGTTTTGGCCAAATTAGTCCATGCCAACGCCAGGACTTAAGCAGGTAATGGAGGCTTTGAAGTAAATATATCAAAAGTAAAACTACCGATATGAACTTATATAAAATCTTAAAATCTCGCTCTGAAAATATTCTCTTAAATCAATATCTGAACAATGTCCGACAAGCCACATTGATGCGGATTGACTTTCTGAACTGTATTTTTGTTACACAATGCAGTAAAAAAACAACGATTGCGTACAGTAGCGCAATCGTGGATCACCCGTACATATCCTATTTATATGTAAACGTACATACCTATATGCAAATATAAATATATTATAGACCTTGCATTCTGGAGCTATTGGAGTATGGACTTTTTGCGGTATCGAACGGACGCGAGCCAGCAGGCTAGTATACTTGACTAACAGTGCGTGCAGGCATGTGCTTTTCCCTATACATACGGTAGTATGCACAGGTATTTGTATGCGTGGGAGTTTGCCCACACAAATGGCCGTACGAATAGTTGACTTTTCGCAGCATGAAATGTGTCCTCTGGCTTTTGTGATGTTTGCAAACATATGCCCACACATGCGAATTTATCTGGTTGTTTATTTACAAGCGCATACTCGCAGGCTTGTATGGCATATACCAAACTGCATACATACATACATAGCAACAACAAAAAGCAACAACTTTTTACGCGCTGCAAACGAATGCAAATGCTCAAAGAAACTTTTGCTGGATCTGGTCAACAGTTGCGTCGCTTTTCAGCCTTTGTGTATGCTACAACGCCCACATACCCAGCAGTATGTTAAACTGGTTCGGAACTAACACAGCACTCTCCCGTAAGAAGGTGGTTGCGTTATTCAATTTTATGCTGTGATCGTTTCTTCTTAAAATGTCGATGTTTTTCAAAACGATCTTTCTGCACTGGACTATATTCCATGCAATGCTCATTATTGGGTGGAAGTCCATGTTTCCAAGAAGAAGCACGAACTTCATTGTTGATCAACTCCAGCTAACATTTCGTGTTGAGTGAATGTTGATCGTTTGCTAGGCCGAATCAATCATAACATCGGCAATTTTACTGAATCAACTTGTGCGGGCCTTGAGATACAGTTTATTATTTGTTTGTTATTGACCTAATTTAGCGAGATAACGCCATAGCACCAGTTCTAATCCAGTCACCAAATCTTTATTGCCTCCCCGGACTGTCACTATTTTATACACTGGGTTAACATCTGAAAAAAATCGTTCACGTATGTGAAAGTAGATGTGCTCATTTGACAGTGAATACTACACCAGTTTGTCTGATGCTCACTAAAAAGATTTTGGGATGTGTGTGTAATTCTGCACTGCGCCGAACTCTTCTCTTTTACTTTTGTCACTTCTATTTAAGGTTTTTAGTTGCAAAAGGACTTGCTGGTGTCCCTACATTGAGCTTTTTGATTTCAGTGTTACAATTTCACTTTTTTTATAGTAAAACTCTTTCTGCTTTTCTTGGTTTCCATTTGCACATATCGGATCATCACACACTACAGATATACATACATACATTGCTACGTAGACACTATGTAGCGCAATCAACAAGTTTGAAACTACTTCGCAACTGGTAACATTTTATAACACATATGATTTTCGGACACATTTTTCTTTCGATAAAAGAGACTGTAGTGTTTAGCTAACAAATGTCGAACCAGACGATGACTGGTAGATCTTGGTTGAAAAAATACCAGTCAAATATTATTTTAGGATTAAAAAATCAAAACGTTTTTAATTTATATCTATGTCAAGCTACAAATTCCACATTAGAATATTAAGATATTTCGAATTTTGGCCAATACTATGTTCAGGTTTGCCCGGAAAGTAATAGGACTGATTTTCTTCCTCCGCAACTGTATTTCGGAGCGTGTGCGCATCGACTGGATTCGGGAGAGGGTGTTCCTAGCTAACGAACGAGCGGCTGGTTGTCTCCGAGCACCTGGAGAGTCAGGACAAACATTTTCGCGCGACGTGTTTCTGTGAGTGGCACAAGCCGAAAAGAGTTCGTTAGAGCAGATTGAACCGTGTGAAACTCGGTAAATCTGCAACAGTGACGTTTGATATGATCAAGCAGGCTTACCCAAATGTTGCTTTAGCAAGAAATGGTTTGTTTCGGTAGTACCGCGCCTTTTTGGAGGTCCGGGAAGAGCGCCCTTAAGTGACGGTGCTGGAAGACCTGCGACTTCGACAAACACCGACAATGTGACTCGTGTGCGCAAAATTTTGAACTCAGACCGTCGACTAAGTATTCGTTTAATTGCTCAGATGTTAAATTTATCTAAATCTATAGTTCATGGCATTCAAGAGACTCAAAGAAAGGGTAATTTTGAGACGACAGAGGAGATTTATGCAGCATGCACTTCGTCTCACTAGGCTTTTCCGGAGAATGCCTTCCGTGACCTCTTCAATGCTTGGAAATCGCGCTGGCAGCGCTGCATCTACGCAGAAGGAGCCTATTTTGAAAGTTTTTAATGAATTGTAACGATTGGTTCAATAAATTTTTTAGAGCGACTCAGGCCTATTACTCTCCGGACAAACCCTGTAGGAGGTAAGTCTATTAGCCCCTTTTTAGGTCTTTAAATTAAGCCTTATAGAGGACGTGATCAAAACAAATTTTCGAAACCCCATTTTAATAGCGGTCTGTGATCCCCTAAATTGCGGTTTCGCCGATTAATTTATTACAGAGGTATCTTATTATGGTCTTTTGGACCATTTGCGCTAGTTTGTATACCTTTTCTCACCAGTTTAAAATTTCATTGCGCACATACATATGTATTTGTATTTTTGGGGTGCTTTGGTAGTTACAGCTTCTAACACGTTTTCTCGTAATTTAATATGAACTGAAAGGAGTAAGTAGATGCTGGTAGCCTTTGACACATTAGAAACTCAAACATACTGTTCATGCGAATTCTTACATATGTAGAAGGCACTTCGTTCCATTTGAGACAGCAAAAAAAACGTAAAAATAATTTCATGAACGCGAAACGTGATTTGGTGTAGAGGGCGTGGAGAAATCAAAGGCTTCCAAAAATATTAACGTTTATTCGAAGAAAACTTTTGGTCAGCAATCAAGCAGAATTGAAAATGCATTTGTTTGCTAATTTGACAAGTCGCGACACTATGTAGACAGATAATTTTAGGAAGGCGTGTTCGTTGCTCCCCTTTTACCCCTATCCTTTGAGAGAGATGAATGTTCAGTAATTCGATGTAAGTGATTAGAGAGGTAAAATTTCTCATTCTCAGTGAACCGCCATAGCGGACAGAGGGAAGTGCACTTCAAGGAATCCGGAAGAATAAGGGAAGAGAATTGGGGGAATGGCGACCTAAAGCTGAACAAAATGCTAATACAATGGTGAAAATTTGAGAGAGACGAGGAAATCTTGAATGATAAATGTGCAAATATAAAGAATAGAATAATGTTCCAAAAGTTACATATAGCATATTTAACACTAGGACGAAATCTTGAAAAATCAGGCTTGGTAAATGTGGTATACATAATTTTTGAAATACCAACTTCTTCAACCTTTTTATGAGGGACAACTATGAAATATGTATATGTGTAAAGAATATGATAAATCAGACTTTTCTCCTCCAAGCCTATTGAATGCCAAATAAGTCGCCTATGAAGAAGTAAAGGCGGGAAAACAACAACACAGCAGTCAGACCCATTATTGGTGCTAAAATCATTAGCACAGATGGTTGACTGGAAACTATATTCAAGGTGTTTATACTCTTAAGGCTTAGAATCGAAATTCACTAGGATCAAATATCGAAAAAGGATTGCGAGATAAAGATCACCAAACTATTGAATACTGTTACATTACATCGAGGTACTGAGTTACCACTTGAAACTAGTTAAGGTTTTAGGCAAGGCGATAATGAAAGGAGTAGTGGATTTCAATTGGTCAGGTAAATATTTTAAAAGGTGATAGAGGTGATAGAGGTAAAAGGTTTATCCCAAACATGGCATTAACAAATAAAAAGTACGGAAGTTACATGTTCGGTTGTAACAGAATATTTGTTATTTTTGCATCATGCAATGATCAGAACCGTGGAAATAGATTCAGATGTTGGCAAAACTATATATTAAACAGGTTACAAGTGTTCAGTCCGAATGTAACCAAACATTTCATACTATTGCAACTTGCAAGAATCAAAGCATTGGAAATTCCTTCAGGTCCAAAGCTAAGGATATACCGTAAGATCCAAAACGTCAACCAGAGGATCAAATCCCAAGGAATTTTATATTGGGTAGCCATAAAACTAGTTTGTTAATAGATGTCGTTGCAGTCGTATATCTCCAGTGTCATACCATATAGTGTTGGAAAGCTGAGATTTTAAGCTTCATTTCACAAAAAAAAATGAAAAATTAAATTCGGGGAAGTTGAAAAAAAGTTACAGCTGTGTGAGTGAAAATAATGAAGAAGTTCGCTATATTTTGAAATTTTTTTATAAAAAAAGCGAAGAATGCCACGCAAGCCACCAATGAAATTTGTTAAGTTTACGGAGATGATGCTGTATCAGTTCTTAGACCACAACAATGTTTCGCTCGCTTCCGTTCTGGAAATTTCAAAATTTCGATTTACCTGATGAAAGTTTTACACTGATGGAATAATGTGTCGGAAAATGGCAAAAGTGGACCACCAAACTGGTACATATTTGTTTATTTATTTATTAGTACAAATATGAAAAACATAAGTTTAAATTTGATTAGAAATACGAAACGACTTTTTCGACTAACCATATAACTTATACATACTATACACTGACTACTTTATTTGACATAAGGTTTGTTAAAATAACGAAAATAATTGTATCTACTACCATATGGGAATTGGTGTAATTAGTAGATCAACATATTTTTGGTATTAAACTATGGTATAGGTTCAGCTATTTTTGACATAAGTTTAAAGGTCTGATATTAGGTATAAAGATTTCATCTTTTTTACAAATATTACATTATAAAATGGCTCAATGGTTTCTAATATTATTTATATGGGGGCTAGATCAAGTTTTCGCCCAATTTTATCCACTTTATGCACAAGGATATCCTGTTATGGGTAAAACACGCTCCCATATTTTGATATCTACCGATAACCGAGATATTGGCCGATGTATACGGTATAAAGTCCCGGAAGTTCGAAAATATTTATATTAGGTATATGGGGAGCACGTCCGTTTTTATACTCTCGCAACAAAGTTGCTAAGGAGAGTATTATAGTTTTGTTCACATAACGGTTGTTTGTAAGTCCTAAAAGTAAAAGAGTCAGATATAGGGTTATGAATTACCCTTACAAGTTAACCGGGTGTTTAGTTAAAGAAGTGGAAGTGGTAAGTGTCAAAAGACAAAAGTGAAGTGGTCATCTACATAAACATTGCTACTTTAAACATGCTTGTTTATTTTTTTTGTAGATATATTTTTTGTTCGCCATTGCAGCACTGGGTTTTGTTTTAAAAGAGTCAGATATAGGGTTACTCTCGTTAAGTACTACATACATATATCTAATATATGTATATCTTAATATATAAAAATCACGTGTCACGTTGTTTGTTTTCGATGGACTCCTAAACTACTGAACCGATTTTAATGAAATTTTTAACACTGTGTGCAGTTTGGTCCAACTTGAAAGATAGGATAGTTTATAACTCTCCTTATAGTCGCATTATTTATTTATTGCAAATTATTTGTTTATTATAAGCAAAGAGCTATCCACCAGTTGGTGGCGCTAACAGCGGTATTGAGTAAGTGCGGAATGTTACAGTAGACGGCGCTACATTTCTTTCTAAATTTTCATGGATTTATAGCGGGATTCTGTAACCAGTCTCTAGTCTCTATTTGAGACATTTTGAGGCAAAGTCTCAATTTGAGACTAGTTACTATTCACTAAACAGTCTCTAGCGTTAGTCTCAAAATATTGAGACCTGGTAGTTGGCAGGTCACAAAACTAAAAAGAACTCTTGTCTGCCATTTTGAATATACTGAATAGAGATCATCATAGATATTAATCGATTGTCGTTTCTTTATATTTTGTAAGCAACTCAAACATGAAAAGGTTAAAAATAAATCAATTTTACATAAATTTCGTAAATATTATGAAACAAAGTCAACATATATTTTTATTTTTATTGATAATTATGTTTTTTGACTATCTTATAGAAAATTTAATATTTGTTATCGACATATTTATTTTCATTCAAGTGTAAAAACATCTCTGAATAATGAAATGTAATAAATAAATGTAAATTTCGTAAATATTATGAAACAAAGTCAACATATATTTTTATTTTTATTGATAATTATGTTTTTTGACTATCTTATAGAAAATTTAATATTTGTTATCGACATATTTATTTTCATTCAAGTGTAAAAACATCTCTGAATAATGAAATGTAATAGATTTTGTGACTGTCACTTACAGAATAGCAATATCATCTCAAGTCTCAAAAATTGTCTCTAACTTAAAATCTCAAATTTAGAGACTTGAGACTGTCTCAAGTTACAGAATCGCACGGTTAGGCTGTCATAACAAAAGCTGCCACTTGCTAAAAACATTAAATGAAAATGCGTTGTTTAAGTTTATATTATTTGTGGTAAAGTTATACGAATCTATGACTTCCAATGTTCTAAATTTAAGAAAAAATCACATACAATCCGTGAAATAAATAAAGTTATGTACATATGTATGGTCAGACAAATAAGCAATGCTGCCACTCTTCTCCAGTAAATCTTCCTCGAATTTGGGAGATTTCAGAGGAGTTTAGGGAATCGCAGAGTTAATTTCTGCATGTATTTCTTAAATGCAAAAACAAATTTCATTTAGTTGCATTTAGGTAAAAAATTTTGAATGGCTAATGCCCGGTTTCACAGTCCATACTTAAGTTGTGCCTAAATAAAATCTTAGCTAAGTATTGTTGCAAACTGAGTAGTCGTTTGCGTTTCACAGTCAATGCTTAATTTCTATAAAATTTTATTATGATATATGGCAACGTTATGGGCAACTCATGTTTTACAAATGTCATTCATAAAAATATGTTTGAAATATTTAAATTATAACAGACAATACATAAATTTGCGAGGCAAATTATATCAAAAATTGATGAAAACAACAAAAGAACCCCAAATTTCATCACTAGCGAGTCGGAGCACCTATGGGAACTGAAGGAAAAGTATAAGCTGTTATTGAGTGCAAACGAACGGACACTTGCTCTACGCTACGAAAGATGTCGCTGAAAATTCAAAGCAAATTCAAAACAAAAATCAGCTGTTATTTAAGCATTGCTTAAGCCTCCCATTTTCAGTGCTTATGCCACCACATATTCTTCGGTGGAAGATTGGTTCAATTATTATTCTTCTGCGTAATTTGAATCCCCCTCGGTTATGCAACGGTACACGTTTGGTCATCAAAAAGTTAACAGGGAATATTCTTGAAGCAACCATTTTGACTGGAAATGATACCGTCAGAATCTACGATACCATTCAGCAGACTACAGTTTCCTATTCGTTTCGCTTTTGCCATGTCCATTAATAAGTCTCAAGGCCAAACAATGTCCATTTGTGGGTTAGATTTGGATAACCCATGTTTTTCCAATGGGCAATTATATGTTGCATGCTCACGTGTGGGAAAACCATCAAATCTATTTGTGTTAGCTCGAGACACGTTAACCAAAAATATTGTGCACCAATTAGTGCTAAGTTAAATTAAAATGTTTATAATTCAAAAATAAATACTACTATTAAAAAATTAAGAATTATCTATCCTAAGATTATAAAATTAAATGTTACATGTTATCAACTAACAATTTTGTAATTAACTTATGTTTGTTAAAACTTGAATATAAAATCAAAAAATGAACTGTTTTATGAAGAATTTGTGCTTATTATTTGTTATCTTTCTCTGCGAGAATTTTCAAAAATTTTGACCTCAAGTTCAAATCTCAGTCCCGTGGATTTTTATACCAGATATATGTATACTAAGGTTTCCGTCTTTATTCATAAATAATAATTTCACTGTAGTGAATAGTTTACTACAACAGAGCAAATCTAAAAGTGAGGAAATGTTATTTTCAGATTTTATGAAATATCCACAAACGACAAATCTAAATTTTTATTTATTTGACGTTTGTGTGTAAACAAAAACATAAGAGAAACCAAAAAATAAGCATTTGACATGAATAAGTAATGTCACATTATATTGTTACTTGAGTAAAAGTCAACTTATTTAGCAAACAAGAAAACCTGAAATTTCATGGTCTATAAGTATATTCTGCGATAATAATTACTCTGTATTTGAAGATAATGTGATTTTCCATTCATAAAAGTGTAATAAAACAGTAAGTTAATAGACAAACAAAAAAGTCAATAACAAATACAATATAATTCAATATAATAAAAAAAAATTTTATATCCAAAGTATACCATACAAAAAATGACGATGAAAAGATTCGATATGAGAAGAACATTACATGCTTATTATCTTCAGGAAAAAACAGTTGTTGTTCAGACGATGGATAGCCCATCGTGCTTCACCGTAAAATTCAGACCGAAAGAAAGGGAATACCAGGATGTAGAGCAAATTCTGAATTGCCGATTAGCAAATATCAAGCCAAGTAATGGGAAATACTGGTCGCGAGAAGCTATCAAATATTTTGAAGAAATTGCTTT
The DNA here is from genome assembly GCF_016617805.1 of Bactrocera tryoni. Taxonomy (NCBI): domain Eukaryota; kingdom Metazoa; phylum Arthropoda; class Insecta; order Diptera; family Tephritidae; genus Bactrocera; species Bactrocera tryoni. Next base: position 35,377,569 of record NC_052500.1, on the reverse strand, counting down.
GAACGGAGGAAATCTTTCACTATATGGAAATAATGAAACAAATAGACGAAATCTTTTCATAAATTTTGACGATTATGAATTAAGGATGGGGATTGACCAGGATATTGTTGACGAGGATATACGGAGTCATGAGAATGCATTCGTACGATATTATCCATTTACTCCATAAAATTGTTATAACGCTAACATTGAGAAGCGTACATAAATACGAATAATAAGAAAATTGTCATAGCGAATCACTAAAAAATTCAACAAAGTAATACTCTTCAAACATTGAAAGTATTTATTCTTCAGTTTCCTCTTATTTTTACATAAGCGTATATAATAAATTTTAAATCTCAAAAATTCGAGTTCTAATCTAAACATTTTGATAAACAACGTTCTTAGTTTTACTGTCCGGTGCATGAATGAATAAACGATGTGTAGTACTGACTCTCGAACATGCAACATATAATTGCCCATGTGAAAAACACGATTCTTCCAAATTTACTCCGCATATTTGAAATGTTTATTCTTGTGCTTTGTTTATAGTCATAGCAAATGATAAACGCACCGGAAATTGCAGACGTTTGAAATTGAATGGCATGTCTGTTGGAATCATTGGAATACGTGGTATAAGCACATCTTCGCCTTTCGCTTTGCTATTGAGTATAGTTGCTTCAATCAAATTTGGCATTAGCTTCTTTATTGCCATTACACTTTTGGATTGATATTCCGTAGTAATATGATTGATGAACCAATCTTAAAATGGAACTAATAATACATTTCATTGAACCTCCTTACAGATTTATATTCTGTAATGGTTAAAATAATGAACAAACTTTAAATTCAAAAGATGTAGTACCAAATGGTTCTAATGAATTCAAAATTCAATTTGATAATTCACAGCTTCATCTTCATCCATAACGCTGTCAATGGATTTATAAGTTATGACTTCACCCTGGCAATTTTTCTTGAATTTGAGTTCATTGCATTGACGTGTATATTTTTCGGTGCCAATATTGAACGTTCTGCTAATCAATCATGGCTTCTGTGATTCTGAATGATATTTGGGAAAACGCATTCGACCAATTCTTCTTTTGTTTGCAAAATTGTACAAAAATTTTCGGGCAAGGTGATCATTCCATTAGTATTGTCGATTTGCATTTTTCCATTTCCGATATCCAACAATTGTTCCGAAAACTGATATGCAGATGAATCGTCTTGTAATAGGACACGCATATTGACATTCCAGGTAAATTTTTTCACAAATCTCCAGAGATCAGAAGATTTCAGGCATGCATTTATTTCATCGGCAGGAGTTGATCGAGGAAGAACTGGCAATGTTTGTCGAAAATCACCTGATAACAATATCAAGGCACCACCCAACAGCTGTTGATTTCCGCGTAAATCTTTCATAGTTCGATCCAATGCTTCGATTGCATGTTCAATGGCAATTTTAATGCAGTGTCCAATAAAGTGGCAGCAATTCCAGAAGAAGCAAGAGCCAAAGCAATTTTTTTCTGTGATCGAATAGCTGCCAGAATCAATGTAATAATGAATATTTTTCCCGTTCCACCAAGTGCGTCCAAGAAATATAATCCGCCAGTGTTGTCAGAAACAGCTTGCAAAATTGTTTGATATACATAGTTTTGTTGATCATTTAATTTGTCAATATTTGATTGCACAAATTCAATCAATTCGTCACAATTGAATTGTTGTTCACGTTGCAATTCTTGATCCATCAAATCATGCATTGGACGATCAGGTGAAATCATAGATAACTGTGATAATACTTTATGCGCAATTTTGAGACACATGTCTTCAATGATTATTAATGCTTCATTGTACATTTCCAAGGTAATCATCAAATCTGGATTATTTGACGTACGACGCATCCGAATCAAAATATCTTCCGTCATGTAATCTTGATATTTGTTCCATAATTCCAGTGGATTCGATGGCATGCATGTTGATATTATATTCGAGAAAAGCATTCTTATTTGTTGTGGTAAAGATGAAACACATGCATCTTGAAGCGTCGATTCCCAATGTGAATCGTTTTCCAAAAAATGCAGAAGGTGACATGCCTCGCGATACGTCTCACATAAATGACCATCAACTATTTTCAAATATTCGAACGATCTCGGTCCTTGAACGTTCATCAATAACAATCGCAAATAAAAACATTCCGCGATGTTGGGATGAATCGTATACATTCTGCCCAAAGCATCTGTTGAATATATACCTGGGTGACCATCAACTGCTGTACCCTGTTTACGTCTTTGGAATTCTTTTGATGATGTATTCCATGTGTAATACTGAGGTACATCAGTATTTAGTAAACTTCGGACAAATGTAACGGTTTCACAAAGTCGAAAAAGGCAGTTAAGGTAGTCGCTGGTGGTTGTGCTGCTCTCTGCTGTATTTTTTTAGAAGTAAAATAAACACGTTGACCATTTTCAAGATGCACCGCTAGATGAACAACAACGTGCAATGGAAACGAAAATATTCGCCAAATTTCTTCATTGCTGCTAACGTATCGGCCCATTTGATATCGAGTAATTTCATCGTTCCTATTGTCAGCATCAGGTACTTCAAAGACAGCCATATCACTTCCTTTATTCACATACTTGCAAATGTATTTGATTGACTTGACGAAATTACAATACTCAACGTTAATGTGAGACTGAAATATTTTAGACAGAAGTTGTGAATATGGCACAACCCAGCGATTATCGACGATGATTTCTTGATGACGAATGTTCATCATTACTGATTGACCGTTATCTTCAGTAGACCGTCGTCGATACAACGGGTATCCATCATTGCCTGTTATTGTGTCGAAAGTCAATGCTCTGGGATAACGCTTTGAACATTTGCCATCAATCATGCATGGTGAATTCATATTTAGTATGCCATATGGGCCATGAATCATATGTTTTGTGACGACTTCAAATAAGTCTTGATCAATTGTTTGATCCGGTATCTCGTATGATATGATGTTATCAATTTCATCTGGTGTGATTTTACGAACCAACCATATCAATATATGTGTGTGCGGCAATCCTCTCTTTTGCCATTCCATCCATCAGCGCTTATAATTTTTGCCAAAAAATCCGTGCATTTATGTATATTGTGACGATCTGTTGTTGATTGACCGTCAAACAAATTATTTTGAATATCGCTCCACTTCGGATTACATGTGAATGTAATAAATAAATCTGGTCGGCCGTATTTTCTTAGTAAGGACTTCCAATATAAGATGCTGGGAATATCGTCAGACGTCCAATATCATTCGAATTCCCATCATTTGTAATTGCATCACACAAATGTATGTATTCTTCTGATCTCAATTTTCGCATACATGTCCACAATGTATTGATGAAACAGTTTTCCACATCTCAAAATGTAATTTGAACTTCCTTCGCGAATCATTAATCTGTATGAATAATAATTCATGGCGCTGAACTTCTTTTGAGCATCAAGGCCTGTAAAAAATACGTTTCAAAACGTATTTAGAAGTTTTCAATTCAAAACCGAAATCTTTTATTTAATCGAAATATTTATGAGCACGACATATATTATGTACCTGTGCTTGGATTAATCATTGGGATATTCATATGGTATTCATCATGGTCATTCCAGTGCAATATAGGATACTGTAATGCATCGTAACAACGATGAAGCTCCGAAACACGTTGTAATTGTTCATTTCTACGGTGAAGAATAATATCTCGAGATTGAAACTAATCGCCAACAATCACAATGGCCACTTCATCAATGGTTGGTGCATTGAATCTTCTTGAATGCTCTCCAGTTGGAGTTTTATCGGCTCTTACAACGATTCTGTGATTATCAGATGGTAACCGATCCGTAGCAGTTTTGAACAATTGGACTAATTCATTGTGCTGATGAAAAAAATTTTGTAGTTCGCAAAGAATTTCTCTTTCTGTGTGGGAACCAATTGTGCAGCGTTGATTTAATTCACGATTTTTATCTCCGATGAAAAAAATTCCGGCAATTTTACTTCCCCGTTAACGGTCAACAGGTGGAGGCAGAGGGAAACCTGATAATACCATCGAAATTGCAACAAAGTAGGAGTCGTAACTTTATTGCCATTTGTTGGAAAATGTGATGAGAGATAAGTTAGAAGTTATGTGGCTTTGAATTAATTCTTCAGCAAAGCCCCAATTTCTTGTTCCAGGGAGGCAACGGAGTTTTTCAGATAAACAAACACACCGTTTCTCGACTGGTGTGCTTGTAGCCCAGACTAAAACCCAAAAGCGCGATTAAAGAAGCGTGTACTGCAATACCGGTACGTATCTTAAAAAAGCGAAAGGATTAATTCAAATTTTAAATCGCAACGGAAAGTCGACACATTACTAACAAGAATTTGGAAGTAAAGCTTAAATTTATTTCTTAAAAAGATATTTAGTTTTTGTACCTGAGTTCATACGAATTGTCAGCTCAAAACAGTAAAATAATTATTAGACTGTGCCAAATGAATAAAATATTTTTTTTTTTTTGGTCCCATATCAAAATTTCGTTGAGAGTCACGAAAAAATTGTGTCAAAATTTGAGCCCTTTATCTTCATTTTTCAGTTAGCGCTCGCAAAAATAAGAAATTCGTCAAAAAATGTTTTTTTTTTTCATTCATTTTTTGGTTATAGATAATTTAAAATACCAAATAAAAAAAACCCTTGGTATGGTTTTGTAGGAAATTAAACTCTCTACAAAAGTGATCCTTTCTCGAATTTATAGAATCAACACCGTTTTTTTTATTGCTTATTCAATTACAATTTGTTCTATGATTTTTATTTTCAATTATTGATAAACACTTATTAAACTTCTTTCCAACGAAAAAAACAAACTAAATCAATTTTTCTGGGAATGTTTATGATCTAAACAAGTAGTTTTTATACTTTAATTGATTGTTGTATGTTACAGTAAAAGATAAAAATAATTTTATTAACAAATATAATGAAGACAAAAATATTAATCTTTTTACAATTTTTATTTATAAGTCTCGCGGACTTATAAATTATTTATGATATAAAATTTAGAAGATATATCTTTTTTGGACCTTTTCATACGTCAAAGGATTCTGGTATAGAGCTTGTAACTTGAAACGGCAGTTATATAACCCCGTCAGTGTACAACTGCAAAAATGACCTCGTAGATGTCGTTAGTATAAGTATGTACATATGTGTCACAGTTGATTAGATGAAATTGGCTGCATTAGCTGACTAGTTTCTATTCTATAATTTGAGATCTGTGGATATTTATTGTTATTTGTTTTGTAAAGATATATTACTTATGTCGGAAAATAGTTCAAATTATGTTTATCTTTTGGGAGAAGTTCCACCTCAAGGTCAATGGCTATCAGAAGCAATTTACTGCTTAAAAATTTATTTATTTAAAAGTCAATTTAAACTTGCTAAAGTCGAGCTTCCCAAACTAACAGAAATTTGTATTTTTATTGTCGATGTTTATATCAAAGGCTGGTATTAAGCACCAATCAGTATCTATGCTCCGTATAAGGATTTAATGTTCTTGAATAGTTTATTAGATCTTAAACGCATAAACGTGAAATTTTCCGAAGCTGCATCAACTAAATTTCTTAGAGATCTCTGGTACTTGTCGGAGGATCTTGTGGCATTATCATTCTTCGATGAAAGAATCCCATCGACCATCAAGACAAAAATGGTTCAAGCAATAACAAATCAATTAAGTATGACAGAAAATATGAGGAAGTTATGTTTAAAACATGACGATTTAAAATCATTTGGCTCAAAAGATATTAGTGATTTTATTACTCAAAAATCGATGATTTTGTTTGAGAATTTCGGTTTATGTACAAGTTTTCTAGATTTACCTGTAGATCAATGGGAATTCGATGACGGGTACCAGGCTTCTGGTTTTGGTTTTCCAAGATTTTTTCAAAATTTCTTAATTTAGTCCAGAGAAGTGTTTCTGCAAAGTTTCATTATTGTACGACCACTCCTTCTATTTTTTTCCAAGAAATGTATGGAGCGGTGCCACTGTGTGTCGCAAGAGTTTAAAAAGATTCTCTCCGAGTTTCAGTAAGGTACCCTACATACCATTGTCTGCATTTAATAGTAAAGTTAACCGGACTTTTTAAAATTTTGATTTTAGTCATATGGGGCTAGATTAAATTTGACCTATATTTATTCTTTTTGAGCACAAAGATAAAAAGTAATTAGAAAGGCAGACTCTTCAAAGGGGAACTTTATATCGCATTTTGTCTGATAGGTATAAGGGGACTAATCTTCATATTACGTATTTGGGAGCTAACAGAAGTATTGACATGCTTCAACCCATTTTTGGCACACATACACACAACTCTCAGGAAAAGATTATCCATAAATTTCAATTATATATCTCACACATTGTCCGATATTTACGGTAAAAAGTGTACTTGAGGTACTAGATTCCAAATTTTTGGTATCTAGTGGTTTGAACAGTTTTTGGTCATCAAGTGGCATACCACAAAGGCCTTATTCTTGGAAATTTTTATCCCGATTAGTCCAGTAATTTAATCTTAAATTAGGTAAGAATCTCGGAGTTCGATATACCCATTTATATGTCCGTTAATACTTGTATATAGGGTATTCCTATCATATGTAGGTTTTGAGACAACTTTAGTGTGTCAATATACAAGTATTTACAGACATATAAATGGGTATATCGAATTCCGAGGTGAACTTACTGTAATGACTGGACTAGATATATATATATTGGTGCTTGATTTTTACACTGGAAAGTGAATGAATCAAATGAAATTTAAAAATGTGTTGTATGGGAAGTAGGCGTGGTTGTAGTCCGATTGAAACAACATGTCGCAAGAGTTTAAAAAAATTCCCTCCGAGTTTCAGTAAGGTACCCTACATACCGTTGTTTGCATTTAATGAGTTTGAAAATTTTGATATTAGTTATATGAGGGCTAGGACTAAATTTCACCTATATTTATTCTTTTTGAGCACAAATATACAGAGTAATTAGAAAGGCAGACTTTCGGGGAACTTTATATCGCATTTTTGTCTGATAGGTATAAGGGGACTAAGGGAGTTATCGCGCTAATTTAATCCATTTTTGACATATGGTCATACTATTATTATGCTATTCTAGCAAAGTTTTGACCCGTTATAACGGGTGATCCAAGTAGAGGTACTTATTTCAATAATCTTTTTTTGTTCAGTATTGTTTGCCGTTTCATAGTGGAAAAACTTACACCTCAACAACGTTTATAAATCCTTCAACTTTATTACGAAAATTCATGTTCTGTAAATAATGTATTTCGGGTGCTTTGCTCATGGTCAAAATAACTGGCCTACTGAATGTACTATTCGCAACACCATCACCCATCTTGAGACCCAACATTCCTTATTCGATCGAATAGATCACGTCCAGCACGCATTGAAGAAAATATAGCACTCGTAGTTGAGAGTGCACACGAAGACTGTGGAGAGTCGATTCGGCGCTTTTATCTAATCTTAAATTGAAAGCGTACAAAACCCAACTTGTGCAAGAACTGAAGCCGCTTAAGCTTCCCAAGCGCTATGGACTTTCGAGCTAAATTTTGTTCAGCGATGAGGCCCATTTCTGGCTCAATTGGTATGTAAAAAAGCAAAATTGCCGCATTTGGAACGAAGAGAAACCTGAAAAGACAAGAGCTGCCATTTTATCCATAAAAACGACGTTTTGTTGTATTTAGTGGGCTGGTGGAACCATCGGTCCATATTTCTTCAACACTGATGACTGTGAGAACATAATGGTCAATGGCAACTATTATCACGCCATGATATGCTATTTGATGCCTAAAATTGCAGCCCTTTATCTCGGCGACATTTGGTTTCAACAAGACAGCGCAATTTTTCACACATCGGTGAGCAAATAATTTCACGTTGCGGGGCGGCCGATTGGCCACATAGATCGTGTGATATCACACCGTTAGACTTTTTTGGGTTATGTAAATTCTAAAGTCAATGCGGACAATCCCGAATCAGGCCTTGGAGCAAAACCTCACGCATGTCATTCCTCAGTTACCAGTCGAAATGCTCAAACGATTCTTGGAAAATTGAACTCAACGGATGGACGATCTGAGACGTAGCCGCGTTCAACATTTTACATAGATAATCTCCAGAAAATAAATGCTAAAGAATGTTCTTTTGAACGATAATAATCATTCCCTATTTAATTTGAAGTTTTTGTGTTATTTCTTTAAGAAGTAGGCAACCTCGAATTGCATGACCGCTTATTCGTTTGTGTTTGATTTGTATACTGGAAAGTGAAAGAATCAGATGAAATTAAAAATTCTTTTATATGGGAAATAGGCGTGGTTGTGGTTTGATTTGGGGGTGGGGTTACCATCCAATTGCACCCATTTTCACACTGTCGGTAGGGGTGTTAAAAAGAATTGTCCTGAGCGAATTTGGTTATTATTATGTTATATTCTCTTAGACCTATTACGAGATGACTTGGAGAGGTTCTTTCTAAATTTAAAGAAACAAATAAAAAAAGCTTATCCCCGTTGCTAAAGAAGATGCCATGTATAATAAGTGGTGAATGGATCTAACTCAGGTTTTTCTTCTCAACTGAATGTTACTGGACATTTACCAGTGTGCTTCTGATAGCGATCAGGTCAGAATAAAATATTTATATATTTTTAAGGCTAGTATGATTACTCAAGTACTGTTGAAGTTATCGAAAGTCAAGTGAACTTAATTACACCCCCGTGGTTAAACCCGAATACGTAAGAGCTGGTCTGAGGTTTCGCATGTATTTCGTTTTTATCTCCACCTTCGTAACTTCTTTAACTCTACTAGCCTGCTCTTGTATGATAGAATTCCCGCAGGAATAATTTTCGTATGCCAAGTAAAGCATAAAATGACAAGCCAAGAGCGTTAATAAAACAATAAAAAAGGTGGTATCTTTGTGGGCGTGCTGCTGACAAAATAAGCGATAGTAACAACAAAACCTAGTAACTGTGACCACTAATTATGGTTAGACGTAGTAGGGAATAAAGAATGCGAAGCAAGCTACAAGTTTATTGGACAAGAAGTCGAGAACAACACAAAGAAGTACAACAAATTTAACAAAGCAAGCCGTGCAAAGCATAAGAATTGAAAGCAGTGAGCTGTGGCAGGTAGGAGAAGACAGTAGTGTCTCGGCATGCTCATAAAGGAAATATTTGGCGACATTCTCCTTGTCATGGCCAGAGATGGAAGCAGTAGGTTGGTGGTGTTCTTTTGTCAAGACCATTAATTATGGCTAGTTTGCACATTTAATTAACTAAACGACACCCGCTGAAGGCGTGTATTTCTGCTTGTTCCATGTTAACAGTATGTACATACTACAAATGAAGCTGAGGAGAAGCTATGTAAATAAATACAAATGCAGCTAGTGATGAAAGTGTAAATTAATTTGCTAGAACTGGCATAGCTAGTACTTATCAGCTTAACTTTAATAGACTTACGCAAGTGTCAATATATAGGGTATTTTTTGGAGTTATTGGCTTTTCTAAAGTTCAAAGTAAACGCATGTGCTTGACTTTCACATTCTGTCAGGAAAAAACGTGGAAAGGCTTCCAACAACGTTTAAAACCTTGGTAGCTTATTTCTGAGGCTGCGTTTTTTGCTGTACACTTCAGTTTATAATTTTACCATCAAGTCAATCTCCGCTTTGAGTTATATGCTTAGCTTAGTGGTTACTTAAATAAGCTCATATATCCAATAAACCACACAGCCCACTTTTGGTGACCGGATGATATCTAGAATAGAATTACTTCTAATGGGGTATGCTCACTCAACGATCTATGCTGAGCTTCACTTAGTACCAATCAGTTGGAAGCTGACTTTCGATGCATTATTGATTACAGTATAACTTCTACGTATAAATATCAAAATATCAAAAGATTTGCGAGCTAATACCACCAAAAATAACTGACTTTTAAAAATGCTTTCTGTGCGTTATTTGTAATAAAAATTCTGTATGTCTAAAAGGGCACCCTTTTTAAAGAGAATTATATTAATATTCTTCGCTCTGTTTTTGTATAAACATAAGCTGGGACTTGTGTATTAATATTTCATTTGCGCGTGAGCGCCAACCTGCATACAAAATAACTGGACACTTTGCCAGCGGATGTGTTCAATTAACTTTACAACATCATGCATCACTCATGCGCCGCCATGAGTGACAGCTGAGCAACGACTAAGCTCATCCATCCCATTGATCAACAGCAAAAATAGCGCAAAACGAAAAAGAAGTGCGCAAAAATTCAAAAAGTAAATTTATCGCATGTGAAATTTTTCGGTTTACCTATCGACCTCTTTAAGCTGATCATTTTTGGGTAACTGCAACGGATGGCAAGAGATTTACTTTGACGTTTCTCCACCTTTTTCACTCTTTGTGCCCGTGCACAAGCGGACCAATCAATTTTGCAGCACTTTCCAGACTTCCTTCCTTTCGTTCGCTTTGTTGCGATTTTTAAAACCCTTTCAAATACACGCATACTCACATAAACACTGTATATGGTTAACAAATATTATACATTGTGCCACTCGAGTATATGTATGTACGTACTATATATATGTGTGTGTGTGTATGCACTTGAATTATTTGCAAAGTTTTCGATAACACTATAAATTCATGCAGCGTCATCCCTAAGTTCCAAATTGACGTTAACCACAATGCGGCGCATGCTGCATGTTGGTCTCGTTGCTCGTGTGCCGGCATGTGGTCAGGGTGACCTATTAATCTTGAATCGCGTACACTTTGCAAAATATTCGTATGCAACACTTGAGTGATGGCATCAGAGTGCATCAGTATGCATATCGCAGTCAGTATGGCTCATGTACGTGGTGTGCTCAAAGAGTAAGGTGACCATTCGCTTGCATTCGGGTCAAACCACGTCAAGTGGGCCCAGAAAATTTCGCAAATTCACCGTTTTTGAACATAAGTTCTTCATTTACTAGAAACGTTAATATTATTTTATTTATTTATTATACATATATATTCGTAGTAGCGCTTAAACAGTTTAATATCATGGTGGTAAAATTTCAAATCGACCTTCTTATATCAAATCCTACTTAATTGAAAAAAAAACATATAATAAATCGTAGACATGCGGGTGACATAAATACTTTACTACAATGTATAATGCTGTGGTCAGTTCGTGCATTGAATAGAAAACTATGTGGGCCAAGTTTTGAGAATCTTTCGAGAACTGCTTCTCTAAAAAAGCGCTTCCTTAAATCTTCGCCGATTGTATACAAAAGAGGAAAGTACACTGAAACCCTGTAGTATTTTTTTTTTGTTTGTCGGCCGCAGTTTCTTGGTTTTTCTTCGTCAACTTTCAGGTCTGCCGCCATTTTTTCGTACTTGAATAAATGGGTCGAAAATGTTCCTCAGCTTTTTGTCTTCGATTTCGAAACGTTACAAGTAGCTATCTATCATATTTGATATCTTTGCAAGATCGATCGATTCTTTCTGAAGAATCACGCTGAGTGAATGGCTTAGGGATACTATATCACATAGGCAAAAAGTCCCAATTATGAAATCAAAGATCAAATTTGCACACGGCTGCGATGTGTTTCGTTGCTTTTCGCGCAGTTTCCCCATTTTTCCAGTTACTAATAACTGTTTCTGCTGAATGCAGCATCTATCAAGCCGCGTCGTTTCAAATGTCCCCCATTTCATCCCTCTAAATCCGCCACTGAATAATATGTATGACATAAAATAACATAGAATAGTCCGTTTTTAATAACATGCAATGCTTTTAAGTGAATTGTGTGATGTTTTTGTAAATTTGTAATGTAATTTGTTGATAATTTTTGAAAATTCTTAATTTATTCTTCAAAATCTATGCCATTGCCTTAAAAGTGTTACCCCCTGTTTCCAGTACATCTGTGTCAATATTTTTTCCAATACTGGAAGCAGTTTTTGAAGTCAATTTCTAGAATAGACTTCAATGCGCGTAGCGATTCACTTTTAATGTCTTCAATTGGCTCAAAATGGTTTTCCCGGAATAGTCGCTTGAGTTTGCTGTATTGTCAGAAATCACATGAAGCTGAATTAGGCGAATACGGTGGTTGCGGCACGAAGTTGGTTGAGAATTTGGAGAAAAACTCAAGAAAAATCAATACAGTTTGCGATGGTGCATAAACTTAATGTAAAAACTAAGAGTTGTCGGCCCATAATTCCGGCCTCTTTTTACGAATAGCTTCTCGCAAGCGACGCATAGGACTCAGACAGTATTTTTTGTTGGCCGGTTGGAAGGTATTCGGAGTGCATCATATCTCGATAATCGAGGAAAACTGTCCTTGACTTGCTTTGACGTATTTTTTCGGCTTCGGTTCACCTGATTCTGGTCGTAAGTATAGATCCATCTCATCGCCAGTAATAAAACGTTTCATGACATCTTGGTAGTCGGAAAGCATTGTTTCACAGATGTTTACGCGACGCTGTTTTACGAAAAATATTGAGTGAATTTGGAACCAATCGTGCTTTCACTTTTTTTTAAGCCCAAATGATCTTTAGAAATGGTTTTGACTGATCCTTTCGATATTCAAACGATGCTAGTAATTGTCGGTACTCAATCACCAATTCCTTTATTTTATTGACGTGTTGATCATCAGTTGATGTTGATGGCTGTCTTAGATTTGGTTCGTCGTCAACGCGTTCTCGAGCCAGTTTGAAGGATTTGATTCCGCACTCAAAATTTAATGGAATTTCTTTGTTGAATAATTTCATGTCATGTCTGGCCCCTCACGTAATGAAGTACTTATTTAAAAAATCGGTAATTTAGCGAAATTTTAGGGACCACTTTCCGTGATGTGATCAATTATCATATTTATTTATAAATAACTGCTTTCGAAACGCCATTTCAGACCAGCTTACTGTTATGAATGGCTCATATGATAAACTACTCTCACAAATATAATATAATATATAAGTACATATAAACATGCTTCCGAAGTTTGTTTAAAAAACTGGTATAGTTGGTTCGACTCACTACTCTTAAACGCTTGCGATGTAATATTAATGCCGTTTCTTTTACAGCAATCCCATATACTTCGGTATAATCTCAATATTGAGCAATGGTAAATTTGTGGTAACAGTATTGACGGTTATGTTTGATTGAAATTTTTATTCCAATGACCCAATTTCTGAGTTTGAGATTGAGTTTATGGTACCTGGCGAACACAATGGCGAGGAACTAGGTTATAGTTTAATAACTTAAAATTGTCGGTCTCTTCACGTGCTGAATCTCCTTCGCGTTCTCTAAGATTCCTAGATAAAGATAATGGTTTGTCAAAAAAGTCTTGCGGTATTTTCGCTAGTTGGCGCTGAAAGCGCGTAGTTCTAGTTTTATTCGTCGCATCGGGTCATGCTATACCTTTTTGGAAAGCTCATTTGATTGTCGTTTCTTTTAAGTCGTTCGTGAGTTATAACGTCGCAAACATGGAGCAAACTAAAGAGAAAATACGACATATTTTACAGTACTACTACGATAAAGGCAAAAATGCATCTCAAGCCGCCAGTAAAATTTGAGCAGTTTATGGACCCGATACAGTTTCCATTTCCACCGCACAACGATGGTTTCAACGTTTTCGTTCTGGTGTAGAGGTGGTCGAAGATGCGCCACGCTCCGGAAGGCCTGTCGTCGAAAATTGCGATAAAATCGCTGAATTGGTCGAAAGCAGCATAGTAGCAGCCGTAACATCAGTCAAGAGCTGGGCATGAGTCATCAAACCGTTATTAACTATTTGAAGAAGCTTGGAGTCACTAAGAAGCTCGATGTGTGGGTGCCACACGATTTGACGCAAAAAAAACATCTTTGACCGTATAGACGCATGCGAATCGCTTCTGAATCGCAACAAAATCGACCCGTTTTTGAAACGTATGGTGACTGGCGATGATAAGTGAGTCACTTACGATAACGTAAGGCGCAAACGGTCGTGGTCGAAAAGCGGTGAAGCGGCCCAGACGGTGGCCAAGCCTGGATTGACGGCCAGGAAGGTTCTTCTGTGTGTTTGGTGGGATTGGCAGGGAATAATCCACTATGAGCTGCTCCCCTATGGCCAAACGCTCAATTCGGACCTGTACTGCCAACAACTGAACCGCTTGAAGGCAGCACTCATGCAGGAGAGGCCATCTTTGATCAACAGAGGCCGAATTGTCTTCCATCAGGACAACGCCAGGCCACACACATCTTTAGTGACGCGCCAGAAGCTCCGAGAGCTCGGATGGAAGGTTCTTTTGCATCCATCGTATAGTCCAGACCTCGCACCAAGTGATTACCACCTGTTTCTGTCCATGGCGAACGCGCTTGGTAGTCTGAAGTTGACCACAAGAGAGTCCTGTGAAAATTGGCTCTCCGAGTTTTTTGCCAATACGGAAGCAAGCTTCTATGAGAGGGGCATTATGAAGTTGGCATCTCGTTGGGAACGCGTCATCGAACAAAACGGCGCATATTTGACTTGAATCGCATTATTGTAACCAATTTATGAACAAGTGAAAATTCAATAAAAATACCGCAAGACTTTTTGGCAACCAATATATGATATTTTATGTTTATTAAGGCGAGCATATACATAATAAAAAGATTTTCGAACTTATATATATTTCGATATATTCCTTGAAAATACGTTTTCAAGTATACCTGGGCATGTCCATATTAATGCAATCAGCCTGTCCATTTCTCTGACCACGAAACATAAACTTATTTCCACTTGTATAAAACCTCCTTTCAAGGTGGTTAAAATGTAAGATTTCAATGAAACGAAATTGGCAAGTTTTCTTTAAAATTATGTAGTTTAACTCCTAGGCTTAATCTTCATATCCCTAATATAAAGAACTTTCTTGTTGACGTTTTCCAGATTAACTCAATATACTAAATGTACCCTTTTCGGCCGAGTTAATATCACATACAAATAACTCATTTGAATTTTTGAAAATCTATAAATTGCCATAACTAAACAATAAGTTACTATAAAATACTGATATTTGGCACCCGATATCGAAGCAGCAGGAGGCACCTGGGAGAAATAAATTTTGAAAAAAGGGCGTGGACCTCCCTGGTTCAATATACATATCTTCTAAACCACTTATGCTACAATATCCAAATTTGCCCAGATCAAGTCCCTTAAGCACATCAATCGACTCTGTAAAAGTGGATAAAAGCGGTTGATAACCCCGCCCACTCCCCATACAAACGGGTTCGTTGAAAACTAATAAAAGCGCGATAAGTCAATAAATAAATATGCCAGAGACATTACATTTTACAGCTAGGATTACGCTAGAGGAGTTTTTTACCTCGATATGTGACAACAGATGAAACACGATGAACCGTGTGTTCCGGCTGGCAAGGCTGTGGCGTCTGTATATTCTATTATGGGAATGTAATAATTTTTAGTGACTACCTTAGAAAAAGCAGAACCATCAACAGACATTATTACATAGCGTTATTGTACCGTTTGAAGAACTGCTATTTCACCAATAGAGTGCACTGTTTCAAAAGTCAGGGAAAACGATGGCAAAAATCTATGATTTGGGCAAAAAAAGACCTATTTTTAACCGATGGACAAATGTAGTACGAAGAAGTAAGTAAGGGCTAAGTTCGGGTGAAATCGAATATTTTATACTCTAGGGAAATACATAAGGTGTGAAACGTCAGTCAGAAGATCGGCATCCAAGCATTTATATATACGAAATATATAATAAATATATATTT
>NC_052500.1:35252913-35361543 GCF_016617805.1 Bactrocera tryoni | reverse complement strand
GCAGTTTATGGACCCGATACAGTTTCCATTTCCACCGCACAACGATGGTTTCAACGTTTTCGTTCTGGTGTAGAGATGGTCGAAGATGCGCCACGCTCCAGAAGGCCTGTCGTTGAAAATTGCGATAAAATCGCATCGGTCAAGAGCTGGGTATAAGTCATCAAAAATTCATTTCAATTTCAATAAAAAAAAAATTCGATGAAAATACCGCAAGACTTTTTTGACAACCCATTATATATAATATGTATATATGTATATATATATATATTAAATATATATCATCTTAGATTCCGATCTTCTGACTGAGTGTTTTACACCTTATGTATTTCCCTAGAGTATAAAATATTCGATTTCACCCGAACTTAGCCCTTCCTTACTTCTTCGTACTACATTTGTTCATCGGTTCAAAATACAGGTCTTTTTTTGCCCAAATCATGAAAACAGCAGTTCCTCAAACGGTACAATAACGCTATGTAATATTGTCTGTTGATGGTTCTGCTTTTTCTAAGGTAGTCACTAAAAATTATTACATTCCCATAATAGAATATACAGACTCCACAGCCTTGCCAGCCGGAACACACGGTTCATCGTGTTTCATCTGTTGTCACATATCGAGGCAAAAAACTCCTCTCCTAGGTGTAAAATGTAATGTCTCGGGCCTATTTATTTATTGACTTATCGCGCTTTTATTAGTTTTCAACGAACCCGTTGTATGAGGAGTGGGCGGGGTTATCAACCGCTTTTATCCACTTTTACCGAGTCGATTGATGTGCTTAAGGGACTTGATCTGGGCAAATGGATATTGTATCTTAAAGTGGTTTAGAAGAGTATGTACCTATATTGAACCAGGGAGGTCCACACCCTTTTTTTCAAATTTATTTCTCCCAGGTGCCTCCTACTGCTGCGATATCGTGTGCCAAATATCAGAATTTTATATTAAGTTATTGTTTAGTTATGGCAATTTATAGATTTTCAAAAATTCAAATGAGTTATTTGTATGTGATATTAACTCGGCCGAAAAGGGTACATTTAGTATATTGAGTTAATCTGGACGTCAACAAGAAAGTTCTTTATATTAGGGATATGAAGATTAAATCTAGGAGTTAAACTACATACATAATTTTTAAGAAAACTTGTCAATTTAGTTTCATTGAAATCTTACATTTTAAGCACCTTGAAAGGACGTTTTATACAAGTGGAAGTCAGTTTATGTTTCGTGGTCAGAGAAATGGACAGGCTGATTGCATTAATATAGACATGCCCAGGTATACTTGAAAACGTATTTTCAAGGAATATATCGAAATATATATAAGTTCGAAAATCTTTTTATTATGCCTTACTAAGCATAAAATATCATATATTGGTTGTCAAAAAAGTCTTGCGGTATTTTTTATTAAATTTTCAATTGTTCATAAAATTGGTTACAATAATGAGATTCAAGTCAAATATGCGCCGTTTTGTTCGATGACGTGTTCCCAATGAGATGCCAACTTCATAATGCCCCTCTCATAGAAGCTCGCTTTCACAGGACTCTCTTGTGGCCAACTTCAGACTACCAAGCGCGTTCGCCATGGACAGAAACAGGTGGTAATCACTTGGTGTGAGATCCGGACCATACGGTGGATGCAAAAGAACCTCCCATACGAGCTCCTGGCCTGGCGTTGTCCTGATGGAAGACAATTCGGCCTCTGTTGATCAAAGATGGCCTCTTCTGCATGAGTGCTGCCTTCAAGCGGTTCAGTTGTTGGCAGAACAGGTCCGAATTGAGCGTTTGGCCATAGGGGAGCAGCTCATAGTGGATTATTCCCTGCCAATCCCCACCAAACACACAGAAGAACCTTTCCTGGCCGTCAATCCATAGCTTGGCCGACCACACCGTTTGCGCCTTACGTTATCGTAAGTGACCCACTTTTCATCGCCAGTCACCATACGCTTCAAAAACGGGTCGATTTTTTGTTGCAGGATTCAGAAGCGATTCGCATGCGTCGATACGGTCAAAGATGTTTTTTATACATCGAGCTTCTTAGTGACTCCAAGCTTCTTCAAATGGTTTATAACGGTTTGATGACTCATGCCCAGCTCTTGACCGATGCTACGGCTGCTACTATGCCGGTCTCTTTCGACCAATTCATGATTTTATCGCAATTTTCGACGACAGGCCTTCCCGGAGCGTGGAAGGCATCTTCGACCACCTCTACACCAGAACGAAAACGTTGAAACCATCGTTGTGCGGTGGAAATGGAAACTGTATCGGGTCCATAAACTGCAGAAATTTTATTGGCGGCTTGAGATGCATTTTTGCCTTTATCGTAGTAGTACTGTAAAATATGCCGTATTTACTCTTTATTTTGCTCCATGTTTGCGACGCTATAACTCACGAACGACGAAAAGAAACGACAATCAATCAAACACGTGTTAGCGCGTGAAATGAGCTTTCCAAAAAGGTATAGCATGACCCGATGCGACGAATAAAACTAGAACTACGCGCTTTCAGCGCCAACTAGCGAAAATACCGCAAGACTTTTTTGACAACCTATTATAACTCCTCCTGCACTGACAGACACATAAGGTGTGTCAGAAAATTAAATTTTATTAAATTTATGATTTACTAAATATTTCCTAATATCACATATGTGGTATTAACATGCCACATACCAAAAAACCAATCATATAAAGTAAAGTCAGCCGGATGTTCAAAAATTCTGATAGTTATATAGGGGCTAGGTCAAGTTTTCGCTCAAATTTATCTAGCTTAGGCGCAAAGATATACTGTTATGATACACGCCTTTCCCGCATATTGACCGATATTTTCAATCAAAAATCATAGTACTGGTGTCCTAATATGCGGTATCTAGGCGTTTGACCGGTTTTTGTTGGATTTGAACAATATTTAGTCAACAGGTAGCATAAACTAAGGCATTATTCGTGCAAAGTTTAATCCCGTTATAATAATTGGTTCTTGATTTTTAAACTGGAAAGTGAAATAATCAAGTGGAATTTAAAATTGTTCTATATGCGAAGCAGGCGTGGTAGTTGCGCGATTTCACTCATTTTCGTGGTATTACATGGGAATATGAAGAGAAATTTTCACACCGACTATCATAAAGCCTTCTTATGTTTGCTTTTTATAGCTTTAGAGGCTTAGAAGATATGTACATTAAACTTATTATTGGGCGGGGCCACTTTTTAAAAACTTTTTGCCCACAGATGCCTCTTGCTACTGCGATCTCCTGTGTGTTGGAGGTGAACGAAATGCCGTTAATGGAAAAAAACCAATAACAATAACTAAATCTTATTTCTCCTACTAAAATTAACTTTTGCGATGAGATTACAATTTTGTTGGAAAAAGAGGCTCTACCCTAACTCTTATAAGTTCACACAAATTACTAATGCTATTGCAAACAATTTTTGTCGAATTCAGATAATAACCACGCCTACCATTCCATACAATGGTGATAATTAACTAAAGGAAGCGGTATAAAGGTTCCCCATAAGCCAAAATGCCGTCCACTAAGGCGAAATTTCGTACTTCATCACCTACTTTTACAAGCTACTCAGCATAATGTGGTACACTGTAATGTAGCATTTATTTAGAGTTTAAAGATGAAGTCGGGTTATAAATACGGCTACTTTCTACATAATCGTATTGTAGCCTATAACATATTATTTCGATTTATAAAAAAATTTAACTTAACACCAATGAAAATATCGAAGGTAACCGAATTAGCCAATGTCTTTTCAATGCATTCGAACCTCTAGCTGATTTTAAAACCGACTATGTGAACATCTCTTCTTAATATAAATGTGCTGTCATGACAAAAATTAATAAAATCTGTTCACTACATCCTCTAGCCCTTATATCCATAATTTAATTATTAAAATGTGATTGACAATGTGGAATAAATTAATATATTTTAGAAAAATTTTCTTAACTTATTTTGTATATTATTTTTTGCATGTAATTCTGTGTCGAAATTGGAAAATCTTTCCATGAATTATGCCTGATCTCATATACCACTTATACACTTTTAATAAATAATATTTTGCGCACGTGTATCGAAATAAGCAGCAAATGACACCTGCTGGGACGATAATATTTTAGCAATTTTTTATTTGTATTTAAATTGTTTCTGAAAGCATTAATTAATTTCGAATTGAATTAGTGTAATAATGTCAATGATGTGTCAGCATTGCTCAGATGTCAAACGTGCAATTAATTTCTCGGTAAGAAAATTAATTTCACTCATGTTCCTCAAATATCTAAGCACACACACATGTTTGTGCTCATATGCCAGCTAAAGCAAACATGTAACCACATAAACACACATGATTATATGCAAGAGTGAGGGTGTATTCGCGTATGTGTGAGCATGCTCATGCACCAGCAAGTAAGTACCCCACAACGTCGACTAAATTAATTTCACAGTATTATTTGGATAATCAATCAAATGAAGCGTTCTGAGGCGGTTTAAGTGCGTATATATAGATGTATGTGTGTATGTATGAACGCTTGAATGTTTCTATTAATATTTGCTGCCCATTTACATGGTGCATAAATGATATGTTACGTATACGCACTGTTGGCAATTTATTGCGGTCGACATACACGCCAACAATCATATGTACAACAACAATCATATATCTTCGGTGTGATGTCTGTATTGCATGTTTACATACATATACATAGCAACAATTGTGTTGTATTTAAATGTGAATAAAACATATATTTGCTTATTAACGCATGTGGGTGTGTGTATGTGCACTGAATGCCATTTAGCAGCCGCATAAAATAGAAATATCGCTTTAGTATGTAGGAGGTGTGAATTTGACGTTGTACAGCATCGTGTGCTTTGCACGCCTGTCAGCCTGCCATCACCCGCCGCCTGATGCCCGACCCCCGCGCGTGCCATTGTTTATCCGCTTTTCTCGTGTATACTTATGCCGTGATTAATTGTAATTGCCGCAATATTAGTCAAAATGTCAACGATTATTTCATCATTAACTTCTTTGCAACACCCTAATATGTTTACATGGAACCATTGTTTTATAATAAAACCTGTTTTTCTTTTCTTTTTTTTTTTATTTGTTATTATTGTTTGTACATAAGTAATTAAGCTGTAATTGCGTATAAACGCGTATGTAAAAGAGAAATAATTGCAATACAAAGTAATCCCTCATTTAGTCAACTGAAATTGAGATGACAAAAACTTCGTTAAACAAAATTTTTGGAAAAACTTCCAAATAAGATAACCAATAATTGGACTTTTTTTCAATCTTTCATTTAAACTTCTTATAAGTTTTTTTTTGTGAGAATGACACAGCCTAGATATATCAATGAATTCCAAAAAAAAACAAGAAAAAGCGTTAACTTCAGCTAAATCAAAGCTATAATACCCTTCATAGAAGCATTTCATGGAACATAAAGGGAAATTAAAGGGTATTTAATTTACCCTGAATAGGGTACATGAATTTTGCCACGAACTTTATAATAGGAAACCTCGGAGACCCTACAAAATATACATATGTATTAGAGGATACGACCACGCCTTGCTGTGTTATACATTTTATACTATTATTCATATAATAACCTATTCAATACAGTAAAAATTTTATTTACGAATAAAGGCGAAAGAGTTTTTGTCGGTATAAGAATCCAAGAGATTGGAAAAAACTACGAATTTAAGGCTGCTTCCTCAATGTCTGTTACCAGCTTTTCTGTCCAGTTAATAGAGTTGTCCGCTTAATAGATTGTACTTAATAAACATCAATAATGTGCATGGTTAATGGAGATGTCCGCTTAATAGAGCTTTCGCTGTATTCTTCATTTATGAATTGCTTTAACTATCCTATCTTCTAAATTGGTTCGAACTGGACACAGTGTGCTCAATTTTACTAAAATCGGTTCAGTAATTTAGGAGTCCATCGCGGACAAACAACGTGACATGTACTTTTTATATTTAAAGATATATAAATGCTCAGCATGATGAGTTGAGTCCATATGTCTGGCTGTCTGTCTGTATATATACGAACTAGTTTTTCAGATTTTAAGATATGGATCTCAAATTTTGCACTTGTATTTTTTTACCAACAAGCTGCTGATTTATCGGAACCATTGATTTGGGACCACTATAGGCTGCAGCTCTCATTCAAATTGAATAAACGGTATCAAGTGCTTTTATGAAAAATTTTTTAATTTGACGAGATATCTTCTTGAAACCAGGCACTAATTAATATCGAAGAGAATAATGAAATCTCCAAAATAATTGCTTTTATATAACAATAAAAATACTACTATGAGCAAAAACTACTAAGACTTTGTTCATAACTCACAAAGGATCAATACAGTGCGACGGTGCACTATCGTGGTGCAAAAACCAAGAATTGTCGGTCCATAATTCCGACCTCTTTTAACGAATAGCTTCGCGCACACGCCGCATAACACTCCAATAGTATTTTTTGTTGACAGTTTGGCTGTTCGGATGGAAGTCGGAGTGTATCACAGCTCGATAATCGAAGAAAACTACTAACATAACCTTTGTTTTGACCTGTTTTGTCGAAATCCTGGTAGCCGGAAAGATTTGTTTCCCAGACGTTAATGCGACGCTGTTTCTTCGATGAAATTGAGTGATTTGGAAACCAATCGCGCTTTACATTTTCTTAAGCCCAAATGTGAATCACTGATTCTTAAAAATTATCACCAAAGACCTTTTCAACATTCTGAATGTTTCGATACAAGAAATTTAATCCGGACACAAAATTTAATGGAACTTCTTTGTTGAATAATTTCACTCATCGTGAAACTCGCCAAATGTCGAATCGATGTCGCATTTAGCAAAAACATAAAAAAGATTTTCGACGAATGGGTTCTTGCGCGAAATTTGAAATAGGAGGTCTTACTATTTTGCCCATATATTTGCAATACAAATAGAATGATCTAGTCAAACGCAATGTACAAGTCAGAGGAATGAAGTTTTAGTAGTAGAGATGTTCAAGAATATGCTACATGAAACTAAAATTATCTTGCAGTTGTGGGGCCTTCGGGAGGTGAGGTTAGGTACTTATCGGGTTAACCTCGTAAATCATGAATTATTTCTAATATGTGCTGGAAGCTGCTGACGTTTGTGAATCATTCAAGCAGTCATTCAAAACGTTTTAGTTGGATGGCATTTCACAAATGCTGCCGGACGAAGTAATTTTTGCATCAGATTGAAACTGGAGATAAAGAATAAGCTGAACATCCCCACGTTGTCCATTACGACAACCGAATCCATATGTGGAATTTGGCCAATCAGCCGAATGGGGGGTAATTGGGTGCAGTCATGCCTCTGGGTAGCAGTTACAGTAGTACGACTGTACCCACGTTGCCAGTATTTTACACGTGCGTACGCTCCGAGGTCCTAACACTGACTCGAACCACTCTCTTTTTGCAGCGAAGATAAGCATGCCTCCATGTAGCAAAAAACGCACGTCAGCAAACGCAAAGAAGGTTCGACGTCGAGAAGCTGCAATCACAATAGACAGAGGAACGATTTCCAGCTCCAGAAGCATGCTCTCAAATCAAACAATTAATATTAAGTATTTAGGGTTATATATGTGTGTGTATAAATTAATTATAAGTAATAATTTAAGATTGATGCTTTACATTATTGTTAGTTCCATCGTGAGAGTTGCTGCTCCCAACAGACCCAATAGATCTACAATAGACGTACAAATATATATGTATGTATGTTGTTATAAAATCTTAACAATACTTAAACCGAGCTGTTCCTTAAATTCTTAGTAAGCACCATTTTAACGTTTGTTTAACATAGTTTAAAACTAAATTTTGAAATTTAATGTTAATCATATTTTTTTTTTGCAAAACATTCACACAACCGCAAGCTCCACATCAGTTTTACGACTTCATTATGATTATTACTAATTTATTCTTGTAATCGCTTATGAGGTTTCTGGCCCTTGCCACAAACTAAACTGCATATATAGACTGTTAATAACAACCCGGTGCATCACCTGCCACCCTTTGGATGTCAAGTCAAATTACCACAATTACCGTAACTTCATTGTGGTTAGCAAAACTTTTATTCAGAGCAGCCATACCCTCAAACACGCATTCGAATGGCACAATCACATACGAGTACATATGTATATAGGTAAGTGTATATATATGTATATAGGAATATGAGATATAGTATGTAGTTTTAGTTTGTGCGAAGCCACAACAACACACTGCAGTTTAACGGCTTATGAAATGTTGGATTTATGTTTCAAATCGGTGCTAATGTGCGCAAGTAAATGCAAACATGGTGAGTACGTATCTGCGTATAGAATATTTATATATACTATTTGTGTATGTGTGGTATATAACATCAGTTCTGAGCTGAGCTTACCCACGTGTCTGAGCGCTGAGTGGTTGGTGCATTTCGGTGTTGACTTTTAGCTAAAACTTCCATAGAAGTTAGGCCCGAACGCAACAAGCCACATAAGTGTTGCCAGGTTGCAACAAAAACAATTCTCCAAATCATAATCACCATAATCTCATAATAATTTGCCACCATTCGGTTGGTTGCGGCCTCAACTTTCAGAATTCTTGGTGTTTTTCCTTTTTCTCCATTTTCATTAAAGTTCGGGTTTCTGCTTGCATGGTCTATGTGTATGTGTGTACTCACTTGTTATATTGCTGCTTTCGGTCGCCTCGAAAGGTTTGAAGTGGAAAATTTGAATTCATTATAGGCAAGTTTAAGCAAAGGTATACATCCATATTTACCTCGTTTGTAACAACATAATGTATGGTATATGTTATGCTTTAGTTAAGCCAGCTGTTTGTATGTTAGATAGCGTTGGCAGCTTATAATAAAATTTGAAATGTTGTTGCTTAAACTTGCACAAGGGTTTATAATGAGTTTTTAATCAAAAGTAGAAACATTTTGTGGCCATAATAGATAATATACACTAATACGGTTGATATCGCTATTTATATGGAATGCTATTTTGCTATTCTGTAGGTCGCATGATTAATCATGGTCAAAGTAAAATTTTGTAAAAGAAGTTTGTCTATCTGTACATAATGGTCTTATCTAGAATGCCAATACCAAACCAAAGCATTTTTAAAATGAAATAGCTTCTAAGAACATATCTACCGTATGGAGGTGTCTTAAACAAAGTAACCTAATATAAACAGACCTGTTAAATCTGGATTAAAATTAAAAATCAATTTCAACTTGTTTTTATTGTTTTTGTTCTTATTTACAAGAGCGAAAAAAAATTGTTAGAGATGTCCCTTGTTAAAGCAAGTATCAATATATTTCAATACACCTCTAACTTCGTCAGCACCGGTTGAAAGACTGTTCTCCTTTGCCGGAATAGTAAATACTCCACGCCGTGGATCTTTGAAAGGCAGTTTCTTCGAAAAGTTGGTCTTACTTAAAGCCAATGTAAAATTTAATAATTAATTGTTATTATTATTGTTTTTATTTATTAAGTTTATGTATATTAAATGTTGAAATATTTAAAATTTGTTATTAATCCTCGTTAATCGCAATTAATCAGAAATTGTAATCAAATTGAAATTTTGATTAATTTGAATAATCCTAGGATTAAATTTGAAAACGAAATAAATGCTCATTAATCCTCATTTATCGAACACAAAATTTAATCCTAATCGATTAATTATTATAAAAATGTTCGATTATCATAATTAATCAATTATTACAAAAATAACAAAAAATTTAATTTGATTATCAATGATTAAGATTAATAATCATTATTTAACAGGTCTGAATATAAACATAAATTGTTTAAAGAAACTATGAGATTGCTTCTTGATGTAATAATCAGTAGATGATTAATTATTTCCACACGATACTTAGTTTTATAGAACATTTTATTTGTAATTAAATTCACTTTCTTAGCAACTAATTATAATGAAGAAAAACGTAAAGCTATAAATTGCGTACCGCTTATTGGAAGGTCAAGAAAAACGTCCTCAAAGTTTCATGAACTTTCTATTAAATCGTGCAATCAGTGTAAAACGACGTTTCAGAGCGACGAGAAAGTTCTCTTTCTGAAAAAGTGCTATCACTTAGCACGAATCAGTGCTGAGTTCCCACAATTTTAGATAAATGATTGTCACAACGATTGATCTCTTGCTTTATTTATTGCTTCAAGCCCCGTCCGCTTCTGGCGAGTCAATATCGATGTGTGTGCCCTAGCGTTGTTCTGATGGAACCCAATTTTTCTCCTATTAGCCAATGTTTCTACTTCTGAATGATTAATGCCTTCAGATAGTCTTATTGTTGACAATAAAACAGATCAATTGAAATGACACTGACCTAACACATAGATATCGCTACTAGAATTAAATTCATATAATATTTAGTTAGTCATAACCTTCAAAAGGTATAAATTTGACAGCTGCCGGATCATTAGCTCATGAATTAAATCATTTTAGTGCAGCAATTTTTGTCATTGTGAAAAAAATGGATGAAAAGGAATTTGAGTGTTGATATAATATTGCTTTTTGAAAGAAAAAAGTACAGTTGAATCAAGAACTTGGTTTGATGACGAGTTTTCGGACATTGCCCTTGGAAAATAGACAATCAAGGATTCTTATGTGAATTGTGAACGCAGTGAAAACCTAAAAGAGGTTTTTATCGAGAAAAATATCAAAAAAAATTTTGGATGATAGCAAAATGCAGTTGTCCGGGGTAGCAGCCTCTCCAAATAGCATCATTTATGAATAGTTGAAAAAGCTCTGTGCAAAGTGGGTGTACGGTAGAGCTCACTTTTGACTAAAATCAACAACAACTCGTAATAAAACCGAGTTTTTGCATCGATATATGACTATGGATGAAACACGGTTCCTCATTTCACTCCGAAGTCCAATCGAAAATCATCCCAGGGACCTGCTCCAAAGCAGTTGGTTGCCAAGGCGTCTGTATTTATGGATGTCCCATGGGCATTATTGACTACCTTAAAAAGGAAGCGATTATAACATAGTGTGAACAAGATGGCAATAGTCTATGAACTGGACTTCGAATTTCTTCCGCATCCACCGTATTTTCCATATCTAGTTGCAGCGACTATTTTCTGTACTCAGATTTCTAGAAAATGGTCGCCAGAAAGAAATTTTCGTCGAATGAACAGATGATTGCCGAAATTGAGGCTTGTTTTGAAGCAAAAGACAAATCGTACCACAACAAGTGAGAAACGGCTAAGTTCGGGTGCAACCGAACATTTTATACTCCTGAAGCTTACGAATCAAAGCCAGGGAAATACTATATGTTGTAAAATGTTAATCTGAGGATTAAAATCCAGCAATTTTATATACATATACATATACTTAGTTCTATACTGACAGACACATAATATATAAAATCCTGATATTAATTATACTCGTAAAGAGAGTAAATCAAGTTTTCGCTTAAATTTAACTATTTTAGGCACAAAGATACACTGTTATGAGTAAAACACGCAGCTCAGTTTCATTGAGATAACTCACATATTGGCTGACATATGCAGTACAAAGTCACCCGCAATTTGGATTATCTTTAAATTGTATAAGGTATATGAGGATTAAGGGAAGTATTGATCGGATTCAACCCATTTTTGACATACAGACACACCATTACAATAGAAGGATATTGATTGAACTTCAATTATGTATCTGAGACATTGGCCGATATTTTCGAACAACTATATGTACTGCGGCCCAAATATTCAGTACCTAAGGGCTTCAACAGTTTTTGTTGTATTTGAGCAATATTTACTGATTAGTAGAAGAAACTAAAGGCATATTATTCGTGCAAAGTTTTATCCCGTGATATTAATTGCATCTTGATTTGTGTACTGGAATGTGAATCAAGTGGAATTTAAAATTATGCTATATGGAAAGTAGGCGTGGTTATTGTCCGATTCTTATTTTCACAATGGGACAAAGGAATATGAATGTCTGGTACCGCATTTTGTCGAAATCGGTCAGTCGGGTCTCGAGATATGGGACTTCACCAAAAAATTGCCGGTGATACGCCCATCGTCCAATTTTTACACCGGCCCCTATAAAGACTTGTCACACCATCCGGCGACAAATTTTTACGTTTCTGTCACATTTAGTTATGGATTTACATCGCTTTAGTACGGGGTTTTCATCCGATTTCATCCATTTCCTCACTATAGGAAGGAGTTCTTGTAATATTCGTGCTGGGCGAATTTGGTTGTTGTAGGTTTAGTGGTTTAGGAGATACATATATACATTAAACCTATTAGAAGGCGGGACCGCGCCCACTTTTTCAAAATTCTTTTTTCTTACAGTTGCACCTTGCTACTATGATGCCAAATTAGAGTTTTATAATTTAATGCTTAGTAGGTTTCGGTTAATGGCGTTTTGTGGGCGTGGCAATAGTCCGATTCCGTCTATCTTTTTGTTCTTTCCTGGCATAGAAACCGTTTTTTCTTTTCGCAAGGTTGCACCAATTGGATATTCCAACGGAGTGGAGGTCTTCTTCTTCCTCTGTTTCCCCCGGCGGGTACTACGTCAAATACTTTCAGAGCTGGAGCTTTTTCATCCATTCGGACGACATGACCCAGCCAGCGTAGCCACTGTATTCGCTGAACTATGTCAACGTCGTTGTATATCTCATACAGCTCATCGTTTCATCGCATGCGATATTAGCTGTGACTAACGCGCAACAGCCATAAATCGTTGGCAGAACTTTTCTCTCGAAAACTTGCAACGTCGACTCAACAAATGTTGTCATCCATGCTTCTGCACTATATACAAGTAACAGAACGGGAATTATGAGCGACTTATAGAGTTTAGCTTTTGTTCGGCGAGAGAGGACTTTACTTTTCAATTGCCTACTCAGTCCGAAGTAGCACCTGTTGGCAAGAGCAATCCTGCGTTGGATTTCCAGGCTGACATTGTTGGTGGTGTTAATGCTGGTTCCTAAATAGACGAAATTATCTACAACTTCAAAGTTATGACTGTCAACAATGACGTGAGAGCCAAGTCGCGAGTGCGACGACTGTTTGTTTGATGACAGGAGATATTTCGTTTTGGCCTCGTTCACTGCCAGACCCATTTTCTGTGCTTCCTTGCCCAGCCTGGAGAAAGCAGAACTAACGGCGCGGGTGTTGAGGCCGATGATGAAGATTGTACCTTCTCGGTACCCTCTCGAAAGAGAGTCGTCTTGTCTGAAACCTTGTTTGGTATCGAACGGCTCGGAAAGATCCTTACCGATCTTGACGGAGCTTTTGGTGTTGCTCAACGTCAGCTTACACAGCCTTACTAGTTTTGCGGGGATACCAAATTCAGACATCGCAGCTTAAAGGCAGCTCCTTATCTACATGTATCTACCAACCCGTAATTTTTTTTTGTAATAAGAAACCTGCATACCAAGTTTCATCAAGATATTTAAATTTTTACTCAAGTACCAGCTTGCATGGACGCACGGACAGACAGACAGACAGTCAACCGGATTTCAACTTTTCTCGTCTTCCTGATCATTTAGTGTATATAAAAGCTCATGTGAAAATTTGAGACTAATCTGTTTAACCATTTTCGTGAAAACGTTCCCGCGAAAACACCAATTTGAGAAAAACGAGTTTAAAGTTTGGACTCGCATTTCCAAGCACTCTGACACTCCTTTTAAAATTTGCGTGCAACTTCGAAAATGTTCACCGAAACGATATGAAAATTTCAGTGTATTCTTAAAAATAGTTATGCACACTAAGAAAATAAAATAAAAAAAGGGATTTTTTTTAATTTTAACTGCATATAACATATTAAATGGTAACAAAAGGTTTTTTGTGCAATTATTGCAGTTATTAGCTCTTGATGTGCGGACTCCGTTATCTTATCGGAACGAAATCAAAATATCACATGATTGGCTATTAAACACTATTTTCGTTTTGAGCAGTTTTGCTTGAGTTTTTGTCTTTTTTTGTCACAAAAAAAAAAACACAAAAAAAACAGTATAAGATCAGTAGAAACAAAGGTATAGGCCGACCATCCAGCTAAAGGAGCGGCGGCGTCCAATCCATTTAACCTATAGCGAAACCGTCATCTTTAAAGAAAAAAAAGTCTTGTACAATAAACGTACAGATTCTGAATACTTTAGAAAGATCATGGAATGCTATGAAAAACAATATGACTCTATATTAAACAAGTATACAACTCCCAGCTTGGGAAAGTACACCGGAATTACATAAGGAAAATTGCTGTAAACTCTCAAAATCCCAATGATATACATATGTAGGAGAAATAATTAAATTAAAAAGAAAGCTACAACGTAAGTGGCATTAAACTCGTTGCCAAGCTGATAAATCTATTTTACATATAGTTTTTAAAAATCTTCATAGAAAAACTAAGAGGTTCAAAAATGAAAGTTTCGCGTAATATCTTCGGTCTCTAAGCAATGGAAGAAATTCCGACTACTCTCTTTGGAAAAGCTGTAACAAACTAAAAACACCAGGAACTCATGTCTGTCCCATTAAAATAATTGGTGAGAGTTGAGCAAGAAAATATTGAAAAACAACCCAGCGGAATAATGGTTCACATCTTAAATTTTTCTTTGAAGAATGCTCCGGAGAAATTCTATGTAGAATTCTTCAATACTAGGTAATAAAATTAAAGTAAGCAATACGGTTAAATTATACTGCGTTCGTATTTACAATCAAGTAAGTACATGAAAAACGTTACAATACAATATGTAAACAACAAATACAAGTTGATGAAATAAAATTTATAAGTAAATATTTTCATTATTTCGTCAAATCGGCAAGCATTTGAAGAATATTTGCAGAAAGTTGGTTGTGTTTAGGTGAGCTGCTGTTTTAATTAAAAATTTTGTTTAATTTTGTGTTTAAAGTTTGAACAAAGAAATAAAAGAATATTCTCGAAAAGGCATATGAGAAGACTAATTAAAAATTAAGAAAGTGAAGCACTCTAATGCGTTACTATTTGGTAAGTTTTTCGTGTTTTTATCATTGATGGAAATTTATAATTACATACGGTGTCATCTTTTTTTGTAGAATGTGTAAAAGTAGAAGGCTTCACCGAATCGGATGTGTTCACCAAACTCAAAAATGCATCAGACTCGCCAAAGGCCCTTTCTTTAAGTACACACAAAAAAGTTTTGGTGTCAAAACAGCACTCTTCGGTGTTGATGTATATATAAACTAAAAAAGGTGTAAACTTAACACCAAAAGGAGTCAAAATAAATAACACTAAAAGATGCAAATTTGACACTAAAGCGGAGTATTTGTAAACAGCACCTTAAAGTGTGATTTTATCTCCAATAAAGTGTTAATAAGAATTACACTAAAAGGTGTAATTTTTACTCTATTAAGTCTTAAATTTTGAGTGCAGTTTTAGCTCAAAAAGATCAGCGAGCAAAGTAGTAAAATGACTCCTTCAATTCTACTATTGACCTTGGCATAGAAGAATTCTCCGTTAACTTTAGCATCGAAGAATTCTTCGTTAACTGTGGCATCGAAGAATTCTTTCTTAACTTTGGCATCCAAGAATTCTTCGTCCCTATGGTAAGCGAAAGGGGTGATCTGTTACTTTTCATAGGACATCGCCGTGTTAATTCTCATCGGTCAGAGTAAGCGATACAATCATGCTGTATCGTTACCTTGCTCGCTTACCAATGTCTACCATATCCCGCTGGGAACGGAAGTATTTTGAGATTATATAGCCAAAATATTCTCCCGAAATGAAACAGACTGCTTCCAGTGAAGAAAGCAAAGAAATCTCAAGTTGCAGAAGCAGTGAGCTAAGTGAGGAAATCAAAAACGGAAAAACTAAAAATCTCCCGGTTACCACCAGATTACTGCCGAGATTCTAAAACAGCTTCTTCCAATAAGTATAGTAAAAATTACAATTAACATTATTGACGCGGCTTTTCATCGTAAATACATGCCAACTTATTGAAAGATTGTTCATTAAAAAGCCAGGAAAACCAGGATATGATGTATCTTCTTACAGGCCCATATCACTTCTACCGCTAACATCGAAACTTTTTGAGAAAACTCTCATAAAACCTATAAGTAAAATCATTAAACGAAAAACCATAATTCCAGGACATCAGTTTGGGTTTCGAGCCAACCATTCTACGATTGATCAAATCTACAGGATTACACACATTATTGAAAAAGCCTTTGAGGAAAACAAATTCTGTTCTGCCGTGTTTTTGGATGTTGCAAAAGCGTTCGATAAAGTTTGTCACAAAGGACTGCTTTCGAAACTGAAACTGCTTTTACCAAAACTTCATTATGACATCATAAAATCGTATTTATCAGATCGCTACTTTCGCGTTAAACAAGGAGACAAATATTCTATCCTTAGGGATATAAAAGCAGGAGTTCCACAAGGTAGTGTGTTGGGCCCTCTTCTTTATATTCTATTCACGCACTACCTGCCAGTAGAATGCAATTATACAACAACCATATTTTCGGATAATACCTGTCGGTAGTAGAGAACCACGAGTCCACTACTAATCTCCAAATATCTGTAAATGAAGCCTTATAATAGGCAAAGAAATGGCAGATAAAACTGAACGAAGATAAGTCTATACACATTGTTTTCACATACAATAAGACGGTGGACGAATACCGTACTTTAATTCCGCTAAATACTTAGGAATGACGCTTGACACTAAGCTACGGTGGAAAGTTCATATAAAAAACAAACGTAAGGAGCTGGGCATGTGACTCAAAAATATTAATTGGTTGATTGGTAACAAATCAGTGTTATCCATTGAAAATAAGTTACTTATCTATAAGCAAATACTCAGACCGATTTGGAGCTATGGTGCACAACTCTGGAGATGTACTAACGCAAACAATAAGAAAGTCCTCCAACAATTTCAAAACAAAGTACTAAAATCAATTGTTAAAGCGCCTCGGTATTGTAGATGTGCTGATATAGAGTGTGATCTAGGCGTAAACTCGGTCAACGCAGAAATATTAAAAATTGCAACAGCACATAGTGCAAGATTGCTACGCATTGTAATGAAGAAGTAGCTATGTTAACTTCTAGAGATGGAGCGCCAAGATGACTCAAACGCCTGAAGGCCTGCGAACTTTAAAATTAGCCAATACTCTAATTGCAGTTTTGAAATTTTGTAAATATACTATATGCTTAAAACATATTCAAGTTATTTGTTAGTTCTTTCTTTTATCTGAACTAGTTGCAATGTATTAATAAAATAAAAAAAATTGGGACCTTTAGAATGCTGGGGACTCATTTATCTTAATTCATGACAGGACGTGGCACATTAAACAGACCAAAAAAACTGACCGAAATGTGCGCATCTTCTTCTTCTTAATTGGCGTAGACACCGCTTACGCGATTATAGCCGAGTTAACAACAGCGCGCCAGTCGTTTCTCCTTTTCGCTACGTGGCGCCAATAGGATATTCCAAGCGTAGCCAGGTCCTTCTCCACTTGGTCCTTCCAACGGAGTGGAGGTCTTCCTCTGCTTCCCCGGCGGGTACAGCGTCGAATACTTTCAGAGCTGGAGAGTTTTCATCCAACCGGACAACATTACGTAGCCAGCGTAGCCGCTGTCTTTTAATTCGCTGATCTATGTCAATGCCGTCATAAATCTCGTACAGCTCATCGTTCCATCGAATGCGATATTCGCCGTGGCCCAACGCGCAAAGGACCATAAATCTTTCGCAGAACTTTTCTCTCGAAAACTCGCAACGTCGACTCATCAGTTGTTGACAACGTCCAAGCCTCTGCACCATATAGCAGGACGGGAATTATGAGTGACTTATAGAGTTTGGTTTTTGTTTGTCGAGAGAGGACTTTGCTTCTCAATTGCCTACTCAGTCCGAAGTAGCACCTGTTGGCAAGAGTTATCCTGCGTTGGATTTCCAGGCTAAATAGACGAAATTATCTACAACTTCAAAGTTATGACTGTCAACAGTGACGTGAGTGCCAAGTCGCGAGTGCGACGACTGTTTGTTTGATGACAGGAGATATTTCGTCTTGCCCTCGTTCACTGCCAGACCCATTTTCTGTGCTTCCTTGTCCAGCCTGGAGAAAGCAGAACTAACGGCGCGGGTATTGAGGCCGATGATATCAATATCATCGGCATACGCCAGCAGCTGTACACTCTTATAAAAGATGGTACCTTCTCTATTTAGTTCTGCAGCTCGAACTATTTTCTCCAGAAGCAAATAGAAGTAGTCGCACGACAAGGAGTCGCCTTGTCTGAAATCTCGTTTGGTATCGAACGGCTCGGAGAGGTCCTTCCCGATCCTGACTGAGCTTTTCGTGTTGTTCAACGTCTGTTTACACAGCCGTATTACTTTTGCGGGGATACCAAATTCAGACATCGCGGCATAAAGGCAGCTCCTTTTCGTGCTGTCGAAAGCAGATTTGAAATCGACGAAGAGGTGGTGTGTGTCGATTTTCATTTCACGGGTCTTTTCCAAGATTTGGCGCATGGTGAATATCTGGTCGGTTGTTGATTTTCCAGGTCTAAAGCCACACTGATAAGGTCTAATCAGTTTGTTGACGGTGGGCTTTAATCTTTCACACAATACGCTCGATAGAACCTTATATGCGATGTTGAGGAGGCTAATCCCACGGTAGTTGGAGCAGATTGTGGGGTCTCCTTTTTTATGGATTGGGCATAGCACACTTAAATTGCAATCGTTGGGCATGCTTTCGTTCGACCATATTTTACAAAGAAGCTGATGCATGCTCCCTATCAGTTCTTCGCCGCCGTGTTTGAATAGCTCGGCCGGCAATCCGTCGGCCCCTGCCGCTTTGTTGTTCTTCAGGCGGGCAATTGCTATTCGAACTTCTTCATGGTCGGGCAATGGATCGTCTGCTCCATCGTCATCGATTGGGGAATCGCGTTCGCCTTCTCCTGGTGTTGTGCGTTCACTGCCATTCAGCAGGCTGGAGAAGTGTTCCCTTAGTTAAGTTCTCTTAATTTAAGTATGCTCCGGGCATCGGTGACTAGATCACATTTGGGGGTTCTACAAGAGTATGCTCCGGTTTTGAAACCTTCTGTACGCCGCCTCATTTTTTCGTAGAATTTTCGAGTATTACCCCTGTCGGCCAGCTTATCAAGCTCTTCGTACTCTCGCATTTCGGCCTCTTTCTTATTCTGTCTGCAAATGCGTCTCGCTTCCCTCTTTAACTCTCGGTATCTATCCCATCCCCCACGTGTTGTGGTCGATCGTAACGTTGCCTCGTCGTACCAGCTGTTCTTTTGCACTTTCCGAAAACCAATAGTTTCGGTTGCAGCTGTACGTAAGGAGTTTGAAATGTCGTCTCACAGTTCCCTTATACCGAGTTGTTGACGAGTGCTCTCAGAGAGCAGAAGTGCAAGCCGAGTAGAAAATCGTTCGGCTGTCTGTTGTGATTGCAGCTTCTCGACGTCGAACCTTCCTTGTGTTTTGTGGCGTGCGTTTTTTGCTGCACAGAGGCGGGTGCGAATCTTAGCTACAACAAGATAGTGGTCCGAGTCGATGTTAGAACCCCGGAGCGCACGCACATCTAAAACACTGGAGACGTGTCTTCCGTCTATCACAACATGATCGATCTGGTTGGTAGTTTTTCGATCCGGAGACAGCCAGCTTGATGAATCTTCTTATGCTGGAATCTAGTACTACAGATAACCATATTTCGGGCCCCGGCGAAGTCAATCAGCCTCAACCCATTTGGGGATGTTTCGTCGTGGAGGCTGAATTTACCGACCGTCGTGCCAAAGATAATTTCTTTGCCCACCCTTGAGTTAAAGTCGCCAAGTACCATTTTGACATCGTGGCGGGGGCAGCTCTCATAAGTGCACTCCAAGCACTCATAAAAGACATCTTTGGTCACATCGTCCTTCTCTTCCGTCGGGGCGTGGGCGCAAATCAGCGATATGTTGAAGAACCTCGCTTTGATGCGGATGGCTAGACGTTCTTTCACCGGAGTGAATTATAGTACTCGGCGACGGAGTCTCTCTCCCACCTTTATATGGCCACTGTAGTAAATGCCACAAGGACCTACACGCCTCTGTCCTTGTCCCGTAGTTTTTCTTTGGGGTGAGCTTTTTACGTGGCGGGTCCCAAACCCAGCGCACAACCCTATGGGGATGTTTCGCCTTCTCACTTTAGCTCGCCTTCGAACGGATGTTCTTAGACTACCCAGAGGATACTTGGTCAAAGACGGAAAGTAGTGAGCTGCTTGAGCCATGTGTAAAAGAATCGTTTCTGGCCACTCCCAAGAGAATGGCGATCAGAGAACTTTCCTCACTTGCGTGAACTTCTACACATGACTCCATCCTTCTTGTAAGCAATCTTTTGTATATGTGAAGGGTTTTATTTTAGTTGTTTTTCCTGTGTATTGTATCCAAACTATTTGTGTACTGGTATGTACAAAGGAGAATAGCAGAAGAATAAACTACCCTGACGATTCCCGGAAATAAATTGCAAACAAATTAGTATTTTCTTTTACACAATTTT
Organism: Bactrocera tryoni; assembly: GCF_016617805.1. Classification (NCBI taxonomy): domain Eukaryota; kingdom Metazoa; phylum Arthropoda; class Insecta; order Diptera; family Tephritidae; genus Bactrocera; species Bactrocera tryoni. Next base: position 35,341,072 of record NC_052500.1, on the reverse strand, counting down.
ATGGAAATTAATGTTGTTGCAATAGAGGGGAAATAATGAAAAAATATAAAATAAAATTGTAACACTTTAAATATTGAGCTACAAGTCACGGTCACGCCTGCACAGCCACACCTACTCGTAGCAGCAAGCAGGAACTGTGTCTGCAAATTTATGTGCGCTGGGAATGTGCAAGTGTGTGCGATAGTTAGTGAGTGTGTGTCTTCTATTCGCCTTCAAGCGAATTATAACATGTGCTGCTGTGGCAGGCACACATAAACAACCATACAAGTTAACAGACAAGGCTCACTTGGATAATGATCTGCGTGTGAGTGTGTGTGTGTTCAATTTGAATAGGTTCTAGCATTCTCTTCATTCTTCACTTAAATAATGCAATTTTACTGCGAAACAAGCATGCAAGGGCATGAATGGCCTGCTATTAGAAAAATGAGAAAATTGCTGCACTGACACACATTTGGAAGCACACACACACATGTTTTCAAATGCTCATTGTGCTTTGTATCTTTTGCCCTAGGACTATGATACTTGCTCAACTGCCGTCATTGTTACAACTATTGCTCGAACTTCATTTCCTGTTTGTTGTTGCTTTCCATAATCTTACAGCCACGCAGAGAATTTTTCGGTATTGTATGTGAAAACGTATACATTTTTGAATACCCTATACGAGGCTGGGGTTCAAGTTTCTCCGAAGCAGTACTCGTATTTTGGTCTTTGTTGTAATCAACCTTTGACTCTGATATATGATACTCCTGATACTAGAGGATGTGATACCAAACTCTCTAATATAAAATTCATAAATATCTTTTTCCATACGTTTTTCTCACTATCAGAACCTCAGATACCAACGTCACTATAAAAACCATAACTGTTCCCTGACATCAGAGTCTCTAATACCAAAGCACCACAAAATCCCATAAATATTCCCTTATATCATAGTCTCTCAAAAATGTGTCCTCAAGCCTTGTAAGCTTGCAAGGTAGCATCTAAATGTCTCTAAAGGGATTAAGTATTAGTATCACAATCGAGAAAGTTAATGTCAATCAGCAGAGTTTCTATATAGACATTTCTTTGAGGGTATATACCTACATATATGTACATATATACGTATATTATTACATACCATATGTATGCATGTGTGATGTTTGCTTACTCAAATGTGCCACTTCCCCATTTGCCTTGTTGTTTTTGCAAGTGATTTTCATACGAAATTTGCACTAGCAGTTTGAAGAAAGTTATTAAAGCAGCCAGCTCCAGAAGTGCGTACTTGCATAGACAGCCTCAGACAGCCGTCTCTAGTCCACACACTAGTTACTTCGGTAGTGGCGCACAATATTTTAACAAAGTTGTAATTGTGGTAGTGCTTACAAATAAAAGTGTATCTGAACTGTTTGCCAAAGAACAAATATTCGCACTTAACTGCCTCGCCATCAAAAAAGTATTTGCGTAACTTAGGTCTGGTGGGCGGGCAACTTACGAGTTGTCGAGTAATGAAACCAAGTTCATTACAAGTAAATTCTTCTAATGGTTAGTTACTGAATTTCGTCTTCTAATTGAGTGTAATAAAAGTCCTCTCATTTGCTATAAATTGTGCCTAAATTTTTTAATATTATAAAGTTCTTAATAAAGAACTTAGGGAACCGTTAGACATGGCGAGACGACTATTTTATAACCATTTAGTTTTTTAAAATAATTAAAAAAGCTATAGAAAGTTAATAGAATGGTATAATTAGTTTTGACCCATAACGATGAGCTTTGCTTTTGCAATATCTTTTTTATACTCTCGGAACAAAGTCGCTAAGGAGAGTATTATAGTTTTGTTCACATAACGGTTGTTTGTAAGTCCTAAAACTAAAAGAGTCAGATATAGGGTTATATATACCAAATTGATCAGGGTAACAAGTAGAGTTGAAATCCGGATGTCTGTTTGTCCGTCCGTCCGTCTGTTTGTATATATACGAACTAGTCCCTCAGTTTTTAAGATATCTTTTGAAATTTTGCGAACGTCATTTTCTCTTCAAGAAGCTGCTCATTTGTCGGAACTGCCGATATCGGACCACTATAACATGTAGCTGCCATACCAACTGAACGATCGGAATCAAGGGCTTGTATAGAAAACTTTCACATTTGACAATATATCTTCATAAAAGTTGGCACATGTTATTTTCTAGGACAACAATGTATTCTCGCAAGAAATTGTTTAGATCGGCTTGCTATAGCATATATCTACCATACAAAATGAACGATCGAGATCAAGGGCTTGTATGGAAAACTTTCGCATTTGACGTGGTATCTTCACGATACGAAACAAAATTTGACATGAATTACTGCTTAAGGTAATAACATAATCTCCGATTCCGATTCCGATTGTTCAGATCGGATTATCATATAGCTTCCATACAAACTCGACACATAGTTACTAAAAGAAATGCACTTGTGAAGGGTATGTTAGCTTCGGTGCAGCCGAAGTAACAGTTTTTTCTTGTTTCATTTACAAGCTTTTCTATTTCTCTGTTAGTGATTTTTTGGGACCAAGCGGCTTATACGTAGTTTTTGTTTGGTGTTGCTAGGACAGCTGCGCTAGCTATTATATCATTGAGTTCTCTTATGCTTTCGTCAATATCTCTTCCTGTATATATTTTGTACTCAACATTAATGTGGCTGCTCACGTATTTTTTATATTGTAGCCAATTCGTTTTATAAGGTGGTAGACCCACTTTTGAGTCAACGAATATGGGTTGTTCACATAGTTTTATTAGTACAGGAGAGTGATGAGAAAATAGATCAGTACATGTATCAGCTGTTATGTTCGATTTATCAATATTTTTGATTAAAGCAAAATCAATTAACTCTGGTATTTTTTACGATCACTAGGCCAATAAGTTGGCTTACCAGGAGATATTATGTCAAGGTGATTGTGCCTATTTATAATAGTGTGATACAGCTGTGGTCCTTTCGGATTAATTAGTCGTGAGCCCCAATACGTGTGTTTTGTATTGTAATCTCCACCTGCTAGAAATCTAAGGCCTAGTGTTCCAAAAAAGTCTTTAAATTGGATGTCTGTAATTTTAAACCGAGGTGGGCAGTATATGGCCGTCAGGTTTAAGTCCCCGCAGCGATTTTTTATAGTTATTGTTGTAGCTTGTAATTGCGCTGTGGCATAAGATTCTAACCGTTTTCTAACCAACACTGCTGTTCCTCCATGCGCCTTTCCATCTAGGTGATTTGTAACATATATTCTAAATCTCGGTATAAATTGTTTTTGTTCGTAAGATGAGTTCCTGACAAAAGCATTACAGCAATATTATTTTCATCCAGAAATCTAATAAGTTCCAATTTATGTTGGTTTTCGCCGTTACATTTTTTTTGCCAGGATTTGTTTTTTAAGGAATACCTACGGCATTGCTGGTGATGCTGCGAAGCACTCATTATTGCTTTTATTTGTTTTTTTGTTTTGTTTTTATCAATTTATTTCATGCACTATTTGTTTATGTTTATAAATAATAACTTGTAAGCAATGATTTGATTGTTTGTTTTTATTTTATAATTATTGATTGGTTACTTTTTGCACAATCTGAATATATGGAGCGAATTAAAAAAACACGTCCGTACACCTTGAACGCCTTGCATTAATGAGCTTTGACCTGTAATATTACACCATCCACATGAATAATATAGCAGAAAGGCGATCTTGAAGTATGCCTTTAAAAGAAGGATCGATAGGTCAGTAAATTTGAGTCAGCGATCAAAACTTCGGATCCGAGCGTCATATTTCCGCTCACGCAGAACAGTCTATATCATAACGGCTAATTAGGTGGTGTATAACAGAAAGCAAATGTTACTTGTTTTAACAAATTTAAGAAAGGACGCAGTTAGACTTCTTAGCTTTTAAGGTTTGGTTGAGGTAATACGTATATTGTTCGATGAGAAGATGAATGAAATAGAAGTTAGCTTTCAAGAACACGGTTTATACCATATGCATATTATATTCTTCCCAGCATGGCAAGAATGCGTTTACTTTTTTTCTCAAAAATTTCATTAAAATAATTAAGTTTACCTAACTGTTTTTTGCAACAACTCAAAGTAAAGCATTAAAATTGCATTGTTGGTCTACTTTGAAGTGAATTTTCTAAATTTTAAATATTAAGCGTATTACTCTTTGCTTTACAGTTTAATAATAAAATCTATAAATATTTCTCTAACTATGTTGAGAATGCCTACACTATCTATCGACTCATCAGATGTTGTCGTCGTCCATGCTTCTGCATCATATAGCAGGTCGGGAATATTGAGTGACTTATAGAGTTTGGTTTTTGTTCGTCGAGAGAGGACTTTATTTCTCAATTGCCTACTCAGTCCGAAGTAGCAGCAAAAGGGGATTTCTCTTTCGAGGCTGTTTATTGCATTTAATTTGGGATGTTTGTGATGGCTCCCACACCCAGCGCACAACCCTGGCGAGGGATGGTTCGTCTTCTCACTTTAGCTCGCTTCAAACGGATATTCTTTGGCTACCCAGAGTATACTTGGTTTATGGCCGGAAGTCGTGAGCTGCTTGAGCCATATGTAATGGCGATTAGAAAACTTTCCTCACTTGTGTGAACTTTCACATATCACTCCATATTTTCATTAAATCTTTATAATACAGATTGAACAAGAAAAAACGTAAACTTCGGTTGCTCAAAACTTGTTTCCAATTGTTCAGTTTGTATGGGAGCTACATGCTATAGTTGTCCCATCTGAGCACTTCCTCCGGATATGGTATCAATGCTTTAGGCAATAACCCTTACCAAATTTCGTGAAGATATCTTATCATATGAATGAGTTTTCCATGCAAGCACTTCAATTCGGTCGTTTAGTTTGTATGGTAGCTATATCATGTATTAATCCGTTATCGGCGTTTCCGACAAATAAACAGTAGAGAAAACAATGTGTGTAGAATTTCAGATTGATACCTTAAAAAGTGAAGGAATAGTTTGCGTATATACAGACAGGCAGACGAATATGGTCTTCCCGTATGACAACATTTTAAATTCCGTCAGATTTTTTCAACTTACAATAGTATCACTAAATGTGTCGAATAAAATTTTGCAAAAATAATGCAAAGTAAAACGTAGTGGTGCAATTCTAAACCAAAAATGGCTTAAATCGGAATATATTTGGGCTTTATACCATATACAAGTAGATAGTTTTATTGTAAATATCTCATTAAAATGAAATGGACGTTTACCTTTTTTGAAAATGTTGTTTGGTTCATCAACTACCTTAGCACCAGAATTCCTAATTATTTTTAAGCTTGATTCTTGAACAGCTCAATCCTCTATACCTTACTTGCCCTAATCAAAGACGCTAAATAAGTGGCAACGTTATCAGAGGCAGTTTCTTTGTTGTGCCAAAATTGGAGCTCAATCATTTTAAGACTCACGAATATACATATGTATATACGTTTTCCACACAGCAAATACTTAAACTCATATATATCTTTGAATTTTATCTCCTGGCTATTTTAAAAGTAAATACGAGAGCGTAGCATATCGAAAATTCACATACAGTCTACCTCACTGCAATTCCGCGAGTACGCTTTAGAAATTCGTTTCATCGTTTACGGCATGATTTGATTGAAGCATTCAACTAAATTGCAAGCCGCAAACAAACGCCGACCAAGGTCAGAGGGAGAAAACAGAAACACACATACAAAATGGTTGCATGGCAGAGGGAAACTAGCTACGATAAAAAATATCTTGAAATTATGGCCGCAAGTCATAAACCGATTTGTATTGATGGCTTATTAGATACTAAGCGAATGGATGGATGCTGGCGGATGGATGAAAGCATGCAACCGCGTTGCAATAAAAAATTATGTGAGAAGTCATCTACCATATCTGCATTAGCTAACGATGATGAAGCCATGGTTGTAGCCGCACGACGTGTGGGGGCATGTAACTATGTATGCATAAGTGTATTGGAGTTGTATGTATGCATGTATGTATTTATGTATGGAGAGTGTTGTTGTCTGCCATTGACGAAATAACTGAAAATGCATGGCTGTTGCCATTGAGCTGGCGGTGGAAGAAGTGCCCAGAGTAAGAATTTAAGTGCCCTCGTACCGTGGCTTCCCCCGATTTCCTTCCATTTCTTTACTTTGCGCAAAAATGCTGGTAACTACTGCGCTTTTATCGTCTCTTTACTTAAACTTTTGTTTGATATTCGCCTGCGACGAGCGTTCAGCGCCCATGAACCAATACGGCGAGTTTGTATTGAAGTGCTTAGCCTTGGGGTGCAATCAATTTTTTATGCATTAAAATTCCGTCTTGTTTAATAATTAATTGAACATTCTCATCCGCAAGTGTGGATCGTACTACGGAAGTTATTATTAATCAAGTGGAATAGTACGATATAGTATATACCCAATAAGCAAGCGTTTACAAACTTGTCAGTTAGTGGAAAGTTCTGTTATCTCGTGAGTAAATCAATATTTAAAATTTTCTGACGTGCATCTGACTATACGTAACTGCATCTCAACTTGCAAAGCATAAGTTATTTGTATGTTTGTGGCATGTGGCTCAATTATCCTGAGGACATGATATTATTATATTTCACAGCTTTTCAAAAGAAGTGACTGACAATTTTTACGCGTTGCTTTCTCACAAATTCTCAATTGTTAGACTTCACTCAGAAATATACAAGTTTTATATTAGTTACGGAAACTTACAAAACTGTCTACATAGTTCAATTATAAACTAAGGAAAAATGTCAATTTGGATTTTTATTAAGCCATTGAGAGCAAGAAAAGGCAAAGTGCAAATGCAGCTGAATCAGATGGTCTTGTGATTTGTAGCAACCGGGAGAAGGCTTTTTCAAGCAAAACAGTCGGCGTACTTTGGAGAATTTAGATCTTCATAATCCATTTTTGAAATCAACTCAAACTATGCTTAAAAATCATATTTCCTTGAAATAAATTACATATGTACATAGGTATGTGTTGTGGCTAAAGCAGAGGAAAATATTCCTCCCATTATTTAAAGGAATTCCCGCGAGTTTCTTGGTCTGACTATTGTTCGGACGGCTTCATATTTATCAATTTGAACGCTATAGGTTTAAGTGTGATAAAGGAATGAAGATTATTTCAATAGTGGGGCTAGAGAAATGTCCAAATTGGTTTCGTCTACGTTTGCAACAAAACACACTATACTAAAATATGTCAGTGGGTATGAATAATTAAGATATTTACAGGTATATTAGAAGTACATATATAGATAGGACGTAGGTTTTAAGCGAAAAATAAAATAATTTTATATTTGGGAGTCAGTCAGTGGTACAGTACTCTAATGTAATCAGATGGTGGAAGATCCGAAAAATTTTTTGAATCATAAATATTTTTTTCATTTTTATTCGTTGTGTGATGTAATTACGTATACAGATAAGACAATAGTTCTTAGATATGCTAGTACTCTTATACTTTCGATGTGTTTTTGTCGGAGTTTTTGTTTCCAATCGATACAACAAGACGGATTAGACTTATGAGAAAAAAGTTGGAAATTAATGACGAATATATTTTTTATTCGAAGATATAAAATTTATGTAAGATTTTGATTGATACAGCGATTTGAGCCAACGATGCAGTGTAGCTAATATGGCAAATCCTCCTCTTGTTAATCCTAAGTTAACGGAAGCTATTGATATACTGACCTATTGTTGGAAAGAGGCTGTCTTGCCATCCTTCTTATGCTAAGAAGACAATTTCTAGATAGCGCAAAGGGGTTTGTTAGTTACACGGGGTCTAGGAAGAGTTTTCAACCATTTTTATTGATTCTTAGCACAAATTTGCATCGTTACAAGATAAAAATTTTTTCTTAATTTTATTAAGATAACTAACATATTGGCTGTTGTATGCGGTATAAAATCACCCAGGAGTTCTAAAATCTTAATATAGGGCCCCCATGGCTAAGCGAAGTATTGACCCGATTCAACCCACACAGACATACTACTATCAGAAAAGGATTCTCTCTGAATTTCAATTATACATCTCACATATTGATCGATATTTTCGGTAAAAAGTCAACTATAAGCACTGGGTACACATATTGAGTACCAACATCTTGAACAGTTTTGGTTCGATTTAAGCAATTTTTTGCCAAAAGGTGGCACATCTCAAATGTTTTATCCTGATATATTACTTTATTATTAAGCTGGAAAGTGAAAGTTTCAAATCGAATTCAAAATTTGTTATATGGGAAGTAGGCGTGGTTGTAATTCGATTTCTCTCATGTTCACACTGGAATGTAACGTACCAAATTTGGTACGCTCTGGCGGGTCTCAGGATACGCCGCTTCACTTAAAATTGGGCGGTGCCACGCCCTTCGTTAAATTTTTACTCCCGCTCCCACAAAGGTCATCATAATAAGGGGGTGGTTTTTGGTTGATTTAAAATATACAAGCTCTGCTTATTGATTTATTGCGTTTTAATACCGTTTGAAAGAGAGCTAAAGCGAGAAGGCGAAAAATTCCTCGTCAGGGCTGTGCGCTGTGTTTGGGACCCACCACGTAAAAAACGCCCCTCATTAAAAGCAATAAATATCCTCGGAAGAGAACCCCCTTTTTGATGACGACCATGGCAAACGCATTAAGGATAACGTCAAGATCGTGCTTGGCGACTTCAACGCCAGGGTGGGCAAAGAAGGTATCTTTGGCACATCGGTCAGGAAACTCCGGCTACCTGAGGAAATATCCCCAAATGGGCTGAGGCTGATCGACTTCGCCGGGGCCCGAAATATGGTTATTTGTAGTACTAGATTCCAGCATAGAAAAATTCACCAAGCTGCCTTGCTGTCTCCGGATCGAAAAGCTTTCAACCAGATAGATCATGTTGTGATAGACAGAAAACACGTCTAACGTGTGTACGCTTCGAGGTTTTAACATCGAGTCGGACCACTATTTTGTTGCAGTCAATATTCGCACCCGCGTCTGTGCAGTAAAAAACGCACGTCAATAAACACAAAGATGGTTCAACATCTGAAGCTGCAATCACAACAGACAGCCGAACGAACTCGGTATAAAGTAACTGTGGAACGGCATTTCGAACTCCGTACGTACAGCTGCAATCGAAACCATTGGTTTTCGGAAAATGCAAAAGAACAGCTGGTACGACGAGGAGTGCCGTGTCGCAGCGGAGAGAAAACAGACTGCCTACCTCGCAATGTTACGATCGAACACAACACGTGCGGGATGGGATAGATACCGAGAGTTAAAGTGGGAAGCGAGACACATTTACAGACAGAAAAAGAGAGACCGAAATGCGTGAGTGCAGAGAAGGGTAATGTTCGGAAATTCTACGTAAAGCTGCAATATTGTTCAGCGAATAAAAAGGCAGCGGCTGCGCTGTCTTGGTCATGTTGTCCGAACGGATGAAAATACTCCAGCTCTGAAAGTATTCGACGCAGTAATCAACGCGGAAAGCAGAGGAAGAGGAAGACTTCCACTCCGGTGGAAAGACCAGGTGAAGAAAAACCTAGCTTCGCTTGGAATCTCCCATTGGCATCACCTTGGGGAAAAGAAGAAACGACTGGCGCGCTGTTGTTAACTCGATTATATATATTTATTTACAGATCACGTGTGAATCTTGAAAAGCTGTCATGCTATTTTTATTCAGTATTATTTGGGGTTTCCTCATGGTTAGACTTACACTTAAAGAAGGTTTACAAATCGTTCAGCTTTATTACAAAAACTCACTTCTGGATGGAATGTGTTTCGCGCTCTTCGTTCAACTTATGGTCAACATAAATGGCCTACTGAGCGTAATATGCGCACAATCATAACCCATCTTATGATCCGGCATTCATTATTGGATAATATTCGACTTAAAAGACCACGTCCAGTACGAAGTGACCAAAATATAACAGCCATAGCTGAGAGTGTACATGAAGACCGAGGAAACTCGATTCCATAAGCATACAAAATTACCGCATTTGAAACAAAGAGATTCAAAAGTTGTTATTTCATCTAAAAAAAACGGTTTGGTGTGATTTGTGGGCCGGTGAAATCATCGATCTATATTTGGTTTAAACAAGACAGCGCCACTTCCCAAACACTGCATTAACCAATAGATTTATTGAGAGAACACTTCGGTGAGCAGACAATTTAACATTTTGAGTCGGTCGATTGCCCACCAAGATCGTGTGGGAACACACCGTTAGGCTTTTTCCTATGGGAATATGTGAAGTCTAAAGTCTATGCGGACAATCCCGCTTTTATTAAGGCCTTGAGACGTAGCTGCGGCGAAACTTTGAGAGAGATAATCTTGATAATCTTCAAAAAATAAATGCCAAAGAATGTTCTTTTGAACGGTAATAAACATTCTGTGTTAAACTTGAAGTTTCTTTGAAAAGTAGGGAACGACAAAATGGATCACCTTTCATAATATGCCTGTATATTTCATACTCATGCTGCTGGATAGCATCATGCTGCTGGATAGCATCATGCATAAATATGTAGGCATCAAATGAAATGATAAATGTAATATATACTGGCAACCTCAGATTATTCATTTACTTCCTATATTTTCGCTTAAGAATATGATGATGAATATGAGCCTATGAGTGCGAGTCAAATGAAAGTATAATTTTAGTTTTGGTTCATTTTTTTTTTTCAAGGTAAAACTGAATTTTACTTATTTAATATTTAATATATTTGTATTTATTAAGGAAATTTCTGTTATGGCGATAATTTTTTTGTTCTGTTCTTAGTAAAAAATATAAAAAAATTGAAGAGAATCGGATCTTAATTGTAGAAGATGGGAAGAGAGGTGAAACGTATAAAACATTTAAGAAAAAATATTCCATTTCGATCAGAAAGGGAAGAAGTAAGATTTTTGAATACTCCAAGAGAAGAAGCAAGACTCAATACGGTGGAGGTACAAAGTCCAAAATTTCTATACACGCTGAGCGACTTGTACGAGAAAAGCTCCTGAAAACCCTAAAATTTTATCACGGGAGTTGATTGAAAGTTTTGGTTTGGATGTTTATTATTAGTACAATGAAAAGAAAATTACATACATCTGGTTTTAAAAACTATATCACAAACAAATGACCTAAGTTTTCCATTTCGAGTAGGAAAAAAGGACTAGAGTTTGCAAAACAATATCCAAATATACCAACCACATTTTGAGATAAAGTAATTTGGTCCAATTATTTCAATTTCGAGCTAAGGAGTTAAAAGACACCTAAGGGAGTTTGGTGTAAACCTTCAGATCGCTTTAAACCACAATGCATACAATCATCTGTGAAGCATGGAGAATGTTCTCTCATGGTTTGGGGCTGTTTCTCATAATTTGGTGTAGGTAGTGTACTTAAAATCGATGGACGAATGACGGTTGCTTCATATGTTGACATTCTTAGCGAAAATTTGAAAATAAATGCGGAAAAAGTGAACTGGGTCGTTTATCTTCCAATTAGATAACGACCCACAACGCACATCTCGCCTGACTACTCGCTTTTTTGAAGAAGGCTTAAAGAAAAACTGGCCAGCCAGCTCAGTCACCGGGTTTAAATCCGTTTAAGCATTTGTGTTTAATTTTTGATTCAAAAATACCAAAAAAACTTGGAATAATTTTTCTTACAAACGAAGCGTCAACTTGACATTATTCCAACGAAAATATTAGAAAATTTGGTTCGAGGCATGCCAAAACGTCTTCCTGCAGTAATTCAGAATAAAAAAGGCAATATTAATTACTAAAATTACTTTTAAACCAAACGTTTGGTATTTTTTTCAAACTCTATACTTTCATTTGACCACTTTTATTTAAGAGTCCTTTTTTTAAAATGGAACAAAATTTTTTCCTTTCTATTCTGGAAAGAACTTTTTTTAATTCACAATTTTTTACTTAAATACCTATGTAAATGTAATATTAATGTATGAATTATTAGTTGTTTATTTTAATAAAACTGCATTGAAATAACGTCTGTGAAAGTTATACTTTCATTTGATGCCTAGTGTATATACGATGTCTTTGATCCAACAATGAAAGAACTTGTTATACTCTGCACCGTATTGCGTAGTAGGTTTGTATCATATAAAGAAATCGAGTTAGATTCTGAAAATGGATGAAATCGCATTATAACCCCGCTGAATCCCTTTATAATGGTACTGTTAAAACTGCTCGACCGCGATAATTCATTAACTTAATACAGGTTTGCCATTAAATTTTAGGCCCGAGATGGTATGAGGCAGCTTTAAAGAAGCCAAAGTCACCATCGCCGACCAATTGCAATCAAATTTTGTACGTTGAGTACAATGGGCGAAATCGTACTACAGTCAGGCCTACTTCCCATAAACACAAACTTAAAATTTACTTTAAATTTTCACTTTACAGTATACAAATCAAGAATTAATTAATATGAAAGGTTAAAACTCTGTACGAATAGCGCATTTGAGGTGTGCCATCATCTGACAAAAAAATTTCCAAATCCAACCAAACCTGTTCAAGCCCCTAGGTATAGAATTTTTTAACCCCTGTACCTATAGTTGGCCTCTTACCCCAAATATCGGTCAACGCATAATATACATAATTGAAAGTCAGAGAGAACCGTTTCCTGATAGTAGTAAGTCTGAATGCTACAAATGGGTTGAATCAGGTCATTACTTTCCTTAGCCCCCATATACCTAATATATATGTAGATTTTCGGTGACTTTATACCGAAAATATTGGCCAATATGTAAGTTATCTTAATAAAAAGGAGAAAGCGTGCTTCTATTACAACGGTGAATATTTGTGCTTATAATGAATAAAATTGGGTGAAAACTCGCCCTAGACCCCATATAACTAACAGACCTTATGTACCCGAAGGTATTTCCTTGGCTTTAATCTTTGCAAGTTGAAAGAGTATGAAATGTTCGGTTATACCCGAACTTAGCTGTTCCTTACTTGTTCTTCTACACAACTTAACGACGGCCTTAACAGTATTACGATAACTGTAAATAGGAATGGACACCTAATGCGCTGTAAAATGCAATAAAAGCAATCATAGCACATATGTATGTATTTGTCTATTCATCTCCTAGTTAAAAGTGCTGATCGACACTTTTTCTTTGATCTCACATTCGCACCTCATCGGTGGCCAATGCAGTGCTGAGGAGTGTTTTTAAGTAAATATTTGAATAATAATGTGAAACCTCAGCATAAAGTAAACAATAAGTATACTTATAAATTGGATAAAATTCGAAATAAGATCAGTTTTACGGAAAGGTTAAAATAATTTAGTGCCAGTTTTAATTCGGCAACCGAAGTGTTCGTGCACTTAGCAGAAAAATGTTTCGCTTTGTTTTCATTATGTCGCTGTATTATATTTTAAGTTTTCAAATAAGATTTTCCTTCAGTCAAAGTAAGGATACGAATAAGATTTGCGATGGCAATTGTGATGTGCAAATAGATATCGTTGCAAAATTCATAAAAACTCTCAGTTTCCCATCGAACATCGAGAAGCAGTTAGCCTCGAATCGGTACAAATGAATAGCGTGTTACGAAAAAATTCTCATAAGTGATTATTTCAGAACATCCAAATGGTCTAGTTGTATGGAAGCAGCAGCAAAGAGCTGGAGGAGTGGTATTTACAAAATTCAGTTAGAAAAGATAAATATCACCGACTTCGAGGTATTTTGCGAAGAGGACGTTGATTTCGGGGGATGGATAGTCATTCAACGGCGCCAAAGTGGCTCGGTGGATTTTTATAGAACTTGGGATGACTATAAAGAGGGATTTGGTGAGTTAAGGGGTAACTATTGGATCGGTTTGGAGAAATTGTACGCGCTCACTAATAGTTGTGAACAGGAGTTGTATATTCAAATGAAAACACGTAAAGGGGGAAAATACTATGCAAAATATGCAGAGTTTCTTATTGGTGACGAGTCAGAGAGCTACGCTTTAAAGAAACTGGGTATTTATAATGGGAGCGCTGGCGATTCCTTAAAGTATCATTCGGGAAGGAAGTTTTCAACTTATGATCGTGATAGTGATGATTCTGCAGATAATTGTGCAAATAAATATAAAGGTGGCTGGTGGTTTGGCGGATGCTATGCAAGGTAAGCACATTTTGCTTGTCAGCGTTTGTGATGATCTACCTTTTATTTATTAGTCATTTAAATGGAGTCTACGGAAATGTTAAGGCGGGTGTACACTGGCTTGAGATAGAAATAGATGAGTCTATAGCATTTGCGCAAATGATGATACGTCCAACTCAAAATTGCTGGAAACGGTTAATGTTGAGCAATTTACATCGAGCAAGCTTCCATTAACTACTACTGAATTATCGAAATTAATTAAACAATAAACTTAAATTCAAATATGTAACTAAATTTTCGATTTCCTCCTTCTGTTATAATTTATCTTTTAATAGGGGTTCGATGTTCTGTAGTTAATAAAAAAAATTAGCATATGCTTATATGGCAAGCATTAATCAGTAAGTACACTTTAGATTAGAAAACCGCTAAATTTATATATTTTTAATGTTCTTTTAATCTTTATACATACTTTAAATTAGTCAGAAGGTACAAATATTTTCCATATTTCTTGCTATTTATAATGTAAACACAATGTTTTCGGTTTTTTGTCAATATATTTATACCCTCAACAGGGTATATTAAGTTTGTCACGAGGTTTGTAATACCCAGAAGGAAGCGTCGGAGACGCTGAGTTGAGTCGATTTCGCCATGTCCGTCTGTCTGTCTGTCTGTATATATACGAACTAGACCCTCAGGTTTTAAGATATCGTCTTGAAATTTTGTAAACGTCATTTTCTCTTCAAGAAGCTGCTGATTTGTCGGAGCTACCGATATCGGACCACTATGACATATTGCTGCCATATAAACTGAACAATCGGAATCAAGTTCTTGTATGGAAAGCTTTCACATAGCTTCTATACAAACTGGATACATAGTTACTAAAAAAATGCACCTGTGAAGGATATATTAGCTTCGGTGCAGCCGAAGTTAACGTTTTTTCTTGTTTTAAATACCGACTAATGTAGTATCGAATGCAAGAAACAATGTGATATAAAGTGCGATCAAATAGACGGCGATATGAAATGTAGACAAGTATGTTTCGTAAGCAGGAGGTAATAAAACCAGATACTTATGTACTCGTGTGACAATTTAGCGGCAATCAAAGGTTTTCGTTTAATGGCGTTGCCAGTGACCAGTTCATTACGATATCTCAATTTTTACTCAAGTTGCAGCTTACGCAGACGGACAGACAGACAGTCACTCGGATTTCAATTAATTTATATATATTAAATATTTAAACCTATGTATAAATCGATTAGTTTAGACAAAACTGTTATATTCTGTAGCAACATGTTACAAGAAAGGCGTTTGCGAAAAAGATGATACGACATATATAAATTTTGCAGAAGATTTCAACATGTACTATTCGAAGAAACCGTGAATGCAAAACAATTTTGCTTATTTTTGCTAAGATATATGCGGTATAAAGCCAACCGGAATTTCGATGTTCTTACATTATATTAGGTGTGTGGGGGCTAGGGTACAGGCTTGAAAAGTTATGATTCAATTTCAACATTTTATTTACGCAAGGTGTCATGCCCTCTGGGTACGTTTTGTGCAACATCAATATTATCCTGAATTTTCTACGCCACATTGATTTGACGCAATCGAATCACAACTACCTGTATTCCCTTACATCACAATTTAACAAATTAAGCCATCGACATTACACAAATAGGGTGTTTAAGTGGTCATTATTATCTCAATCCCAAAGCCAAAAATATAAGTGATATTAATTAAATTCAGATCGACTATTTTCCTGATAATAGTTAGCCCTTGTTCGGTTACACCCGAACTTAGTGCTTCTTTAGATATCTGATTCCGTTTTTTAGTTTATTTAAGACAGAGCGAGTTTCTACAATCATTGTTGCCAGTGAAGTTCCTCTTGAAAAAGGTAGTCAATCACCCAGTAGCAAATATTTTGTATCCAAATGTCAGTGTCTAAGTTTTCAATCTCTATGTTCTTACTTTGTGGGGTCTTCACCGACAAACCCTTTACGCATTATGCATACATATGTATATTTCAATTTCAAACCAGCAACTAGTGAAGTACAGATGGCACTAAACTGGGGACTAAGTACGGTTTCATACTCAGGCCGCCTTGTTTTTCTTATTCACGGGGTTCATTCGGCTTATTCTTTATTCAGCGATCATAAGATCATATTATCGGCGACATCCAGCTGATTCCCATCATACATAGGTTTATCTAATCTAACTTCTATTTACTTAATAACAATTCACCAAAAAAACACGGTAACGGTAACTGTTAATATAAATGAAGGATTAAGCTACCACAACCGAAATGTGTTGATCGTGTTTACCAATCGGTTGGTCATGGTGTCTGTTTTCGCTTGAGAATTTATAAAAATCCATAAACACATTTTTAGCTAACACAATAAAAGTGATTATTATTTATTGTGACAACTTGCTGGGTTGATCGGATCAGATGTATGTATATGTATAGCGCATATGTATTTTGGGTGTTGCCTACATTTTCCTTCCTGTGTATTTAAATACGTTAAGTAACTGTTTATATGCAAACATAGTTAGGCTCATAAGTATGAGACCATCGCCTTGCCAAGCTACCCCACATGCAGAGTAGCTGCCACTTGGAGCTTCTATCTCAGCAGCGCAAAATGTCATTGTTAATTTGCCACAAAAATATGCGGGTGTCTGTTTCATAATGTAATTAAAACTTCAACTTATTACAAACGCTGGCACTCACCAACACACACAGCCACGAACACACATGCATACATATGTATACGTCAACACTTATCAGGATATATGCTGTACATATGCACACTTACAAACAAAATATATACATACAAACCTACAACAACAATGCTAACAAGTAGGAATATTTGTTGCATGTAAGTGGCGCTCGTATGTTTACTTGCCCCCATCCATTTGAGCATATCACCCCCAGCTTGTATGACACAAAGTAAAATATTTATTTTCTTTTGGCACCCCTATGGCTTTCATTTGCATTTTCACAGTGCGTTTTTCGCTCTTTATTCAGTGCTTGTTTTCGCTTTTTTCCTTTATGCCTGCCTTTATTACGAATTGTTGTTTTTTCTTGCGCTGTTTAACGCAGCATGCACAGATTGTTTGCCGAGTTTAATGTAAAGTTTCGCGCATAAATTTTGACTTTCAGTGCATGCTAGTGTGCGAGTGTGTATGTATAGTATATGAGTATATCGTATTTACAAAAAAGATGTCACTTGAAGTTTTGGTGGTCTTTATTGGCTTGGCACGCAAATATGCATCAGTTCTGTGCTTGAGCGACTTACTAAAGGGGCTTAAAGTGCTTTAAGCCGCTTAGGTAAATTGTATGTGAAGCGGGTTAATTACTAGCATGGGTTTCAGCAGCATTACACAAACATTTTGGGATGATATTAATAATAACATTCTTGTCGAAGAGGAGAAAAAACGATAAGCAAGAAATTTTGCTTCTGCATTAAATATTTTATTTTATAACCGATAAAGAAATTCGATGGATAAAGAGGAAAGAATCCAACGCAGTATGACGGACCTTTCTGATGTCACGGACTCTTTAAGTAAATATTTATCAAAAAGACCATCATCAACAAACTCAATTCGCAGGGCTCACGAAAGTTATAATTATGTTAGAACTCCTACAAGTACTACGAGATGATCCTTTTTATACTCTTGCAATATTTATTTATATATAATAATTCGTATAACAAAAAGAGTTTTATTATATAAATACATAAACGCAGCACTGGCTACGAGGCCTTCAGCCGTCTTGTAATTATAAGTAGGTGAAAAATTCTATTTGCTAAGGGTTAGTAAAGATGTAAGTTGCTTAAATATATTTTAACAAATCGTTGGTTTTTAAGAATCTATATACAATCATCACGTTTTTTTCTGAAGGTTCACCTAGTAGTTTTATGAGATCAATGTTGCCAGAGTTGTGAGCTTTTGGGTGAAGCATCGGACAGAGTGTGATTAAGTGTTTGATAGAAGCGGTGTCATCGCAAAGGGGGCAAATGGATGGGCTTTTACCCGATAGTAAGTGGGCGTGTGTTATGATAGTGTGTCCAATCCTTAATCGAGTATATGTCTTCATTGCGCTAGTTGGAACTGTTGACGAGTAGATTATACGATTTCTGGCTGGGTTTATGACCGCGTAGTGAAATGTTAAACGTATGTAGAGATGAGGAACTTTCCTTTAGTCTTTTTTGCGTAATTAACTGCATGAAGGATAGCAGATCCTTCAGCGGTAAATACAGAGCTCGTTGAGGGAAGAAGCCAATTGCAAATAATTTCTCCTGTGGCAGTGACAACTGCTAACGAAGTGGAATCGATGGACTTGGAGCCATCCGTAAACAATAACTTCCAGCCATTATTTGTGTAATTAGATTCCAGTTCGGCAAAGGTTTGTTGAAAGACTTCGTTTGGTGTGTTTTGCTTGGACAAAAACATAAGCTTATTCCGTAGTATTTTATCATTGATCAGACAGGGAGGATGTCGAGTGGTGAATTTGCGTGTTGCGTTACGTAAAATATTATTTTCTGCAGCGAAACTTAAGCATCTCGAAATAGCCGATTGTATTCTTGGAATTTTTCTTTTTTTCGTGGCATGGGTGATAGTTGTATTGAGTAATGGGTTGGTGTTCTCAGCCGTTTTCGAAAGAATTTGTAGCGAAGAATCTATAATTTTATTTTGAATAGTTGGTAAACCAGATTCAGCCATTATCGTTTTTATTGCAACATGTTGGTACAGATTATATCAGTTTTGTTCCCCTAACAGTTGTATGTATTACCTAACACTAATCTAAATAGGTATAGGGTTACTACACTTGTATATATTAAGGATGAAGAGACGAGTCGATATGCAAGTGACTGTCTGTCTCACCGTCCGTTGGTATACGCATTCATTGCCACGCCTACAAAACGCCATTAACCGAGAACGTAAAAAGTTCCATAACTAAGCAATAAACAAAGATGTAAAACTCTAACTTAGCACAGGCGATCGCAATGGCAAGGGGCACCTGTGGGTGGCACCTCTGATAAGTTTAATATTTCCTAAAGCACTGAGACCACAAAAACCAAATTGCTCTGGGGAAAAACTTATAGAAACTGCTACCGACAGTGGATAAATGGATGGAATCGGATGATAACGCTTTCCTCTCCACATTTAATGGAACTATTATAAACCCATAAATCAATAACTAAGTAGGGCAGAGACAGTTATTTTAAACACGAGATGGTATGAGAGGGCCTTGTAGGAGCCGTTGTAAAAATTGGATGAAGGGCGTGGTCTATCGGGATATTCGAACTACCGTGAGACTTTATACCGCATATATCGACCAATATGCGAGTTATCTTAATAACATTTAGAGAGCGTGTTTTCTTATAACTGTGCACATTTGTGCTTAGAATGAACTGAATTGAGTAAAACTGAAATGTTCGGTTATATCCGAACTTAGATCTACCTTACTTGATTTTTATTAACTTATTTATTTACAATATATCAGTGGGACAGTAAGTAAATTAGATAAAACTTTTGATATTATAATATTGAACTCCAGTGAGAACCGCTTTATATTGCAAATTCTATAATTAAAATTTTGTTTTGGATATACAAAACTTAATCTTTAAAACGTAAATCTAACACATGACTTCTTTTATAATAAGTCTTTGGGCTGTATCGCAATAGTAGTCTTGTAAGTATACTGCATAGTTTGAAAGTTTCTCTTTCCAACATAATTTTTTTTATTGTATTAAGAGAAAAAATTGAGCAGGAAGCAGGTTTTTTATTTTATATAGCATGCCCGCATGCGAATATTTTCGTTGCCGATTAAAATTACAATGAAATAATTTTGAGCTTTGTACAATACTGATCTTAATTTGTAATCTTAACCGATTTATAAGTTTACTTATTGTTTACGTGAACTGAGTTCGCACACGAAGACTTTTGTTGCCCAAATTAGTCTTGTAGGCAGGGGACGACGCAGGAAAATGAATGGTCCGAGTCGGATGTGGTCGGTCAACACGCTATGTGTTCTTGTTCGTAACAGTTCGTTGCAACGCGTTTCAAAGTTTCAATGAGTTTTTAAATTCTAATTATGGTTTTAATTTCGATCGGTTTCAAACGAATATTTGAAACACGAGTGTTTCCGAAGTATCTTACCATACAAGAATTTGGGAGTGTGGTATGAAAAGGAATGCAGAAAATTGTCCGACCTTAATTATTGGACTAGAGAATTTCCAGGTAAAGCTTTTGTGTGTAAACCCTGTCTAACAATAACAATGCTACAAAATAAGTAAGTACCAAATTCTTATTCTAATATTTACTAAAAATTATTTCATAATAACTTCTCATCGGTGCGTTAGCCATTAAGGAGATACCATGCGAGATCAAAGCAAAAGTGTCGATCAGTACTTTTAACTAGGGAATAAAATACATATACATATGTGTTAATATATTAATTACATAGATATATATAGAATTGTATATACACATTTAATTACATTGGATGGACTCTTGAATTCATAAATTATTATTGCCCATGAAACCACGAATTTTTTTAAGCCCCCGTGGTTTTTCGATGCTAACATCCAATTAAGAAGGTTTACCAACTCATTGGGAAGATATTGCTACAATACTAAGAAAGTTAATAAGTACCTTTGATTTACCCTTTTACTCGTACACTCTCGCATGTCCCAAAAACTCGGAAATACTTTCAACTATTGACAAAACTTTGTATTAAACAAGTAAGGAAGAATTGGGTGTAGCCGAAAATTTTATTCAATACATCCTTATACAACATTTGCCAAGAATATTTAAACTGACAGCAGGGAGTAAGTTCTTGACCTCATCCTCGCCTCAAGAAAGATTTTAAATCATTTTGTCATCCTTATATAACTTCATAATTAAACCGATTTGTTTTTCGAGAGGCATATTACATATATAGTATATAATCGTTTACGTTCGTATATAAATGATAATAACGGCACCGCTATGATGCCATCAAGACCAGGGGACGTGTAGGCTTTGAATTACTTCATCGCCGAGGTAACGTTCATCCAAAAGGTGCAAGAAGGCTGTACCGCTCTCTGAAAGCTCCCCATTGGCACTTCTTCAGCGGAGCGCTTCAACGGAAAATGATTATCCAGGAGTAGATTCAACATACAACAGTAATTTTAGTGTCGTAAAAGAGAAAATTTGAAAATAAATTGTTTTTATAACATTACCATTTAAGTAAAAATCAATCAGCTTTTATATATATTTATAGTTGCAGTGCAGATATGTATACAACTATGTTAACTCTAAGTTGGCTTTTACGGAACAAGCAGTGATCTATTCTTGTGCTGGCTCTTAATTACCTACCATAAGAATTTGCGTTGTTATTCCGTGAAATGTTTTATTCATTAAACGACTTTCGGTACAATATAGCTCTGGGTGATTTCACTCACTAATTCTATTGCGGAAAAATTTAAATTTTCTGATTCCGGTGCAGTGGTATACCACATTGGCTAACAAACTTCTGCCAGACAGCTATCCCGCAGTGCCACAGCTCCAATGTGTAAATGAAACCGCAATAAAAATCAGGCAGAACGGTTACACCTATACATACATAGAATTTTTTACGCAAATTTACATTTTTTGTGCGTTTAGAATTTTTTCGATTTTGATTTTGCAAAGCTTTTAGCGAACACCGTTATCCTTTTGTAATTTATGGGATTTTTAAACATTACTCTGCCTCTTCTGAAACGTTTTTTGTTTTAGTTTGTATAGTAATTGGGGCACTTATGGCAATAATTCAAGGTGTCAAATGCAGTTCGGCTGCATTTACATGGTTGCTTAGGTGAGTGAACCGCTTTTTATTTATTAGACAGCTTATGGGTGGCAAATGGAAGCGTTGAAAGTGAGAAATTTAAATAAAAATTTGCTGTGTACTGTGCAGTGCATATGTCTGGTATGAGTAAACATAAGTTAAGAAACTATATAGGGTCAGTGTGATCAAGGTTAAGAAGACAATGGACTCGGAGTTATCAGGATAGAGTGAACCTCAATCGTATTTTATTTGGCACAGATCAATTTAGTTCTGCATAGCTTTTATTTAAAAACACATTTTTTCGTTTCTTTGAAACTAATCATCGATGTACCTAGGCCCCTGCATTTTGCATAAAGATAATAGGCAGCTGAAAAAAATACTGCCAGCCTTCGTGAACCCCTGCTAATGATCTTATCAAGAAGTATTTATGTAGCTAGTGTGTAGAAGTTGTCAGCTTGTGATGTTTACTGGAGCTACGAAAGGGCGTTCCTTGTAGAAAACTATGTAACTGGAAAATCTTCACCAATGGCAGATCTTCTAAGTGGTTGTTAAAATGTAGTATTCTTACGTAAGATTTGGTTCAAACGTTTTATAAATTAAAGGTTATCGATACTTTCACTGAAAGCGAGTATCTTTAACCAGTGAAAAATATCCCATCATACTATATTTACTCGAATGCCATTTAATGCTTATTTCGGTTGCATTTAGCGAATTAATGCGCTTTTCGTAATTTTCACCGTAACCTTTGCAAAGGGACTGAGTGTGAGCAGTCAGCTGATATTCTATTTAGCTGACTGCTCTGAGTGACTCAGAAAACATATTAGTTTAAATACTTAAATCTGAAAATGGCATGTTTATTTGTATATCTTTGTATATTTAAATATCTATATTTTGTTCTTTTAGCAAGAAAAAATTAAAACCAATATTCATATTTGTCTTAATTTGAACTCAATACCCATTCAAAAAGATATGTAATTTTGGTGTGTTTACATTTTTATTTGTCAAAATGAACTTTACCGTTGTTGCCAACTACTTTTACCGGCAAAAGTTTAACTATTGTGACCAGACGGCAATGCCTCTGGTCCAATATACAAGATAGGTTTTGACAAACCAATATAAATATGTTGGCTTAGTCTTTCATTGGCTATGATCGCGTAAGCGGTGTCTACGCCAGTAAAGAAGAAGTTTTCCATACAAAATAAACTAATAGTTTACCATATTAGCCAAATAAAACACGCCAAATACTACTTAGCGGGAAATATGAGCGCTACAAAACGTTAAAAAAAAGAAAATATTAATGAAATTCTTTATTCCTGTAAAAGTATATTCGATGCCATTATGTATAGCACTCAATTTGTTGTGCATGGCCACCACGGCCAGACGCTGAACCCAATTTACGATGGTTTTGAAGCATAAATCGGCCGATAGTGCTGCAATTTCACTAGACTTGACGTAGCCCCACAAGAAATAGTCTAACGTCGTCAAATCGCATGACCGAGGCGACCAATTGACTGGGCCATCTCGTGAGATAACATGTTCCCCAAACTTGGTTTTCAATAAATCGTATCGTCCCGTATTTGTCCAAGTCCACATATTGTCCAAGTCCATATCATCCAATTCGGGCCAAAAATATTCGGTTCTCATTGAGCGGTAGTGATTCCCATTCACAGTAACGTGCCGGTCTTGATCATCATGGAAGAAGTACGGCCCAATGACGACGCCGGCCCATAAACTGCACCAAACCGTAATTCTTTTCGGATGCAATGGTGACTCATGGAGAACGTACGAATGTTGTTTTATTAAAAAACAAAACTTTTGTTGCGCTCTTTTTGAAAAACCCCGTCATAAAGTTTTGGCCACTGACTCCGAATTTCGGTAGTAAATTGTAATACTTCGAGTCGTTGTTGGAGCGTATATCTTTCCATCATAAAATGACAAACCTTACTGAAAATATGTGTCAAAAAAGCAGGAAAAATTATGGCGTCGTTTGCTGTCCCTATCGGTCTACTTGTGTAGCTTCCGTATTGAAAAACCCGTTACAATCAATATGCCACAAACTAATAAAATACTCCCAGGATTTCACTTATGTAACAAATATGATTACATATATTAGGGCAATGTCAAGCTGTTGCCCGATTTTATCTATTTTAGACACAAAGATACAATGTCACGCTCTCTCATTTTCATTGAGATACCTCTCATGTTAGCCGGTATATAGCATGCGACAAATGGGGGCTAAGGTAAACATTAAAAGGCTTCAAGCCATTTTTGACATACAGACATACTATTATCAGGAAAAGGTTCTCTCTGAATTCCAATTACATACCTAACCATTAGCCAATATTTCCTACCAAAAGACAACTATTTGTACTGGGGTCCACATAATCGTCATTTAGGGGCTTGAACAATTTTTCGTCATTAGGTGGCATAGTTTAAAGGGACTATCGAACAAAGTTTTAGCTCATTATACTTGTACATATTAATTTCTTCTTGATTTGTATACTGGAAAGTGAAGGAATTAAAGGAATTTAAAATTGTGTTGTATTGTTGTCCGAGACAATGACACGGAGTTGAACTCGTCTTGCGATCCTGATCATTTATAACCCTACATTGATTTCGATTAGGTTTAGGTGATACAAACAACCGTTAAGTGAACAAACCTAATATACTCTGTACAACTGGTTGGGAGAGTATAAAAATGTCAATGAGTTGGCCAATGCTGAAATAAGTTGTGGGGCTGCTGATCCAGTTAAATAGAAAATGGTATTCACGATCAATATCGAGGTAACGTAGCAAAATAACGTCCCTCGAATGTAAAAATAATGAAGTTGTTTGGCGATCAGGCCCATAGACGAAACGATTATGGTGCTAGAGCCTTTTTGTTGATTTGGGGTGTATTGTCATGTGTTGTCTTCCCTGATGTTGAGTGTGACTGTGGCTTCGTGTAAGCTGAGATCCTTTAAGTGTTCTCAGGTGTGGTGTGTTTCATTAGTGTGTGCTAGTTTTTCGGATGGAGTGATGTGTATCTTTGCTGGCGCTTAGACCATTTTGCTTAATTTTTGCACAAGTTATCTCTGGCACGGATGAATGGACAAAAAAACACTCAGAATTCAATTATATATATATTTGACTTTGATTAAGGCGGGTTTTAAAATTATACTTATTTATTTTTTTAAACCCAACAAAATTAATTTCTCATTCTTTAATTCCGATGTTAGGATTGAACACGATAAGTCTAAACCCAACAGATGTTTGGAATTATGAATCGAAACTTTTAATTGTTATGAAACCTTGACGATCAGGACTCTAGGTGAGATAATAATAATTTATAATATTTTTAATTTTTCAATCCGGTATTCAAATGTTTTTTTTGTTTTTTTAGTTTCAATCCCATATTTGGTATTACAAAATAAAAAATAATATTCAAATGTTAGCTTTCATGAGTTTTAATGCATTATTTGAAATCCTGCTGCGAAAGTATGAAAATATGATATTATTGAAAACAGCGGACGTTAGACATTCATTTTCTGGGAAATATGTACCTACTTACGAGTATATGTATGTGCTTTAAGAAATGTTCTGAAAAGCTACATATGGACATACTTCATTCAAATATTTACTATCATCTTATAAAATTGAAAATGCAACCGTATTTGGACGTGGCTTACTGTGCATTTTAGCGTGCTGGTTTTCATAGCTTTTTACTTTGGCGGGCATTAAATATAAATTGCAGAGCAACTGTTCAAGACGCCTGATGCGGAACATAAAATGTTTGGTACAATAAAATCTTTTCAGGTTAAATAAACTTCCGGTGAACCCTCGCAATGCCACTGATACTCAAACACTGGAAAGGTAAGTGATATATGCTATAAGCAAACAAAGTGCAACAGTAGCAATAGTCAGAAATACACACACACATAGCGATACATGGGTAACGAAGAACAATATCCACTTAAATATTCCGCACTTTTGTTGCCATAGCCAACGAACAGAACACAGCTAGCCGCGGGCTGTCCAGCGCACAGAAAGCCATGTAAGGATAATAGCATCGTGCTCGAGCGTACATCAAATCCTTCAAGCTGCGCTTGGCTGTTGGTTGCGCTTGTAAATCCAAGTGGTAAATAAAACACAAGGCAACGCAATGCGGCGCTACGTTCGTAACCAGGCGCTGTCACTGTCTCGCTCACTCCCTCCCAGTATCCCTTTCTACCATCGAAGGAAGCAAGTGAAATTAATGAAAGCAATAAAACAACCATTGATCCGTGGTATGTGCGAACCGTAACGTTACACCGGCAGTACGCCGCTGCATCTTCCCTTGATTCCTGTTCTCTGCAGGCTTATAGCAAACTATATGCATCACTACGCACACCAGTGTAGACCTATGTATATGTATCAAATTCTTGACCACCCTATAGAGAAATGTACCACTTAGAAACTCGCCTGGCGCTGGAGCACCAAGCTCTAGACTAATGGATCCCGTATTAGATATTTTCTCTGCAAGTAGCTAGCAGTTTTGAGGATAAAATATTTTAACAACACTTTGAAGTTTAATTTGGATTAACGGCGGCATGTTTTAGGGCGAATCATCAATTGTTGAATCTTCTGATTAGCTCTCCTTTCTCTGCAGGGAAGCAGACAATTGTCTTTTATGAATGTGTTTTCGCTTGTGTGTACTTAGCCGAACCTTTCTGTGCAAAAATATTTAGTACTCTTTACGAAAACGTGTGATTGCTGCCACAATCGGTTTTCTGCAAAGAGAATATGATATTACAAAGAGCTGATTATAATACTATAAAAATAGACATACATACATTGTTGAAATATGATCCGAATCGGACTTGTAGTGCACCCGACAAACCTGCTTCTAAAAAGCAAAGGCCGTACGAAGAGTCGAGGAGTAAGGTGAAATGGTTATAGGGCTCTACTATGCCGATCTGCAGAAAAAATTGCCCAATTGGAGAAGTGCTCCAGGCTTTAGACTGATTCACATCTCCGTTAACTCCACGGCTAAAACATTATTCCCCATTCACATTATGCTGTAGATTTGGCTTTTGTGAATTCTTTTCAAACTTGAGGAAGTTATTTTGAGTCGAATTAGGGATTAACGCCACCAAAGGAACATATTTTGCAGATCTTCCGAAATCGTATTTGTTTAGTTTCCATCGGTAGGTTAAGTTTTTCGTATTTCGTTGGTGACTGGTTGCATATGTGGGTTATACCCACAGGTACTGATGTGTATATCATAGACATATTACCGTTTGCTATTAAGATACATTTAGAGCCCTCAAATATGAAGCAGGTACCTAATTCACTTATGACTTCCTTGCTACAATGAACTGTGTTAATCAGAGTGTGTTCCTTCTTTGATGCTGTTTTTTTGATTTTTAAGGAGGAGCATTTTTTGGACTTATTCTATCGTTCCATAGCAGAGTAGACAATTCATTGGTAATAATTTCATTATGTATATATTCAAATTGCGTAATTTGCTCCGTTTCAGCAGAACCTAGTGTTATTTAAATTTGTCAGAGTATATAAGTATGTATTACCAAATTTACTTAAAGAAAAAATTTCCCTATGGATAAAAACTTTGATAAATTTTTAGTACATTTTTGTTTCAATAATGATGATCTGCCAAAATATAGTTAAATTTCTGGATCAGCCGAAACAGTACTTATATAATTGTCATATTATGCAATATAAGTATAGGTAGGTATGTAGGAGTGCAGCCCTGTTGTCTTTCGGGCCCAATTCGCATTGGCTGCGCCATTTTTGCTTTTGTAATAAGTCGTTAGTTCTTTTCTTGTCATATGTTGGTCATACTTGTTTAGTTATATTGCAATTTGTTTTTCCATCTGCAATTGCAACTTGTTTAAAATTTGTATTGATCACCCTTTTGATCGATCCTAGCGGACTTGGTATTAGCTCTCGGATTCGTTAAGGAAAGCTCTTGCCTTTGCCAACTCGTCTGCTTTTTCGTTGCCGAAAATGTTCCTGGTGCCGGGAACACAGATCAAGTCTAGTTGGAGATTGTATTTTAGTGAGCAGGTGCAATTAAGGACTATGCTGAAATTTGTCAAGGGCGAAGACAAGGCCAGGAGCGCCGCCTGGCTATCTGTAAATATTGCTGCTTCATGTTTCCTCTCGTGGTTTTTCAATAGAGCTTTCTATGCCAAGTACTTCCGCTTGGAAGATGCCAGCCGAGTTCGGTGGACGGATCGAGAGAAAAATGTATAGATCATCGGAAAATACTCCCATGCCTACTCCGCAGTCCATTTTGGACCGGTCGGTATAGACTGAGATGGTATTTTCCTCCACTGTTATGTCTCTTCTCCATTCTCGTCTAGATGGTATCCTCACCTGGAAGTGTCTATTGAAATCCAGCATTGGGAGAATATAGTCTGATTTATTAACGTTGAGTTGGTTTAGGATATCACTATGTCTGCCGATTCCAACCACCTAATTCTTTTATTCTTATTGCAGAACATGCTGCTATTTTGTGAATAAAGATGTCTATGGGTAGTTGATGCAGGACCACATTAAGCGCGTCAGTCGGACATGACTTGTTTGCACCAGTAATTTCTGCTCTTTGTATTCCATTTAATTTCCTAGTGTTGTATTGTTTCCTTAGCGCTGGCCACAATACCAGAGCCAGAGATTATACTAGATTTAAGGCCCCAACTTTTGCTGACAATTGTCTTGCAAGTGTAGTGGGCCGTATATGCTTTATTTATTCTTTTTATACCCTGAACAGGGTATATTAAGTTTGTCACGAAGTTTTGAACACCCAGAAGGAAGCGTCGGAGACCCTATAAAGTGTATATAGTATAAATGATCAGTAAGTTCTGCTGAGTGGATTTAGCCATGCCCGTCGGTCTGTCTGTTCGTCCGTCTGTCTGTCTGCCTGTATATATACGAACTAGTACCTCAGTTTCTAAGATATCCTTTTGAAATTTTGTAAACGTCATTTTCTCTTCAAGAAGCGGCTCATTTGTCGGAACTATGCCGATATCCGACCACTATAACATATAGCTTCCATACAAACTGATCGATCGGAATCAAGTTCTTGTATGGAAAACTTTCACATTTGACAACAAAAGTTGGCACAGGTTATTTTATAAGATAATAATGTAATATACATACGAAGAAATTGTTCAGATCGGCTTACCAGAGCATATAGCTGCTATACAACCTGAACGATCGGGATCTAGTGCTGGTATGGAAAACTTTTCCATTTGACATGATATATTCAAGAAATTTGGTATAGATTATTTTCTAAGGCAACAATGTAATCTCCGAAGAAATTGTTCAGATCGGTTAACTATAGCATATAGCTGCCATACATACTGAATGATCGGAATCAAATGCTTGCATGGGAAACTTCCTCATTTGACGATATATCTTCATGAAATTTGGCATGAGTTATTGTTTACAGAAATAACTAGCGTACCCAGCCCGCCTCGCCGGGCTAGATTTTGCATTATTTTACAATAAAATTACAATATTAAATATTTAATTTATTTCTTAATTATATTAAATTATTCAATTATTTCATATTCATATTCATGAAGATTATTACCTACACTCATATACATGTTAGTAAATAGAATATCTTTCTTATCATTGATACAAAAGCATATCTGGCTTTAATGCCAGAATTGAAAGTACCACGCATGGCTTGGGCATGGTAAATGTGAATTAAGGACATTAATGAATACTTATGAAACAATAGGTATTTTTAAACTATTAATGTTGATTACAAATAAGGAATAATTATAATGACCTGATGTTCATAAAATTTAAATTAACAATCGTTAAAAAGCATTCAAATTGTAAAATGGATTAAGTCTTCACCTGCCTCACTTTTCCAAATGCTTCTAACTTACTTTTGGAACATTTAATAGCCGTGCCAATAGATTCTCTATTTATTTTATTGTAAATACAAAATTTTATAGACGTGTTCCATGTGTAATATTTGGGAACTTTAGGGTACAATAAAGTCGATGGTATGTATCTACCATCATCTTGCTTTCTTCGCCTATATAGAGGATATCCATCGCCTCCTCCTTAAGTCCATCGCATGGCCTGTGGATCATGTGGATTTGGTAGTTCGGCGAAAATCACATCATCGATTTTCGTTTGTAAATTTTTTTTTTAGCCAGATTAAAATATGAACGTGTGGTAGGCCACGCTTTTGCCACTCATCCGAATACATCCAACATTGAGTTTCGCCATATATATTACTTATGGTGTTTTAATCTATCATATTCTTCAATTTTTGTTTGAATACTCTTGCAAGGAGAACGTGTCTATGTGTTGAATTTTGATCGGGGTCTAATAGGTCAGTGATGTCTTTCCAAGTTGGATTGCACGTGAAAGTAATGAAGATTTGGCCAATATTTGCAGCATTTCCATCATTATTAATCGCATCACGTAAGTGAATATATTCCTCTGTGCGTTTCGTTGATTCAACCGAATAAAGAGAAGATGTTCACTTTCATATTTTGCGTACATGTCGACCACAAGTTGATGTAATAGTTCACGACATTTTAACAAATGATTAAATTCATTTCGTTGAATCATAAGGCGGTAGGCATAAAAGTTCATGCACGTAACTTTTTTTGTTGACTCATTATTTAAATTTACTTGCATTACATTAAAATGCTAACCATCTTCGCCACGTGGAAAAAGAACTGGATACTGTAATGCATCATCTGATCGGTGCGTTTCCGCAACGCGTCGAAAATTTTCATTTCGGAGATGGATGATGATATCGCGTCACTCGAGTTCTGTTCCGACCATAACCACTGCAACGTCGTCTTTTACCGGTGCATTTAATCCCCGCTTATGCTCCCCGGGTGGTGTTTTGTAGGCTCTTATCACAACCTTATAAACATCTGTCGGTATCTGGTCTAGAGCTGTTTTGAATAAACGTATGAGGCTGTTGCGTTCATGAAACATAGTTTGAAGTTTTAAGACGATTTCTCGTCTTACTTCAGTACTGATTGCCCCACGCCGATCAGCTTCTGCAGCTTCATTACCGGTGAAATTAATTTGTAAAAACTTGGGATCTTCATCTTGAACTGGGAGCATTGACCTAATTCTGTGGTAAATTTGACCTTGCACTTTAAAAGTGGGCATGAAACCGGCATTGTTCACTATGTTGGTTGACCCAAAGGACGTCATTTGGAAGCATGAATCATACTTTCGGATGTTTTGAAAAAAATTGTTTGAATTTGAAGTGCGCTTAGAAATATAACTAAGAAGTGGCTCATGTGGCATCATCAATGGTGACAAAACAACTTTACCGTTCGCACAGCACATTCCAGGGGATTCCTTAGCGAACTTAAAAGCACCACAATGTGTACAAGCTTTGTTCATTACACCGATCACTACGTCCTTGTGATTTCTGTAATCATCATCCTTATTGTAGTTGAACGCCGCAAGTCGGTTACTATTGGCGTCAAGTCTTTGCGTACGTTTTTGGATTGTCTCGGTAGCTCGCGATGAACATTTTTTCCCTATTTTGTTGAAGCCGTGATTCATGCACTTCTTTAGTTTCTATATTTCTTCTTGTAGATATTTTGTTACGATTTTTCTCAAGGCGTAACTCACGTTCATCAGCTGTTTCATTTGCCCTATTTTCCTTAACATTCTTTGATTTGGAATTTTTTTTTACCAATACTTGCTTTTTGGGTGCCATTTTTTATTTATTACAATGATTCTGTGAAGAAACATGATTTGTGAAGAAAAATTATATTTTCCGTTGTAACAATCAATTGAAAACGCATCAGTAAACGGATACATTCGCCGCGCTACAACTTACCTGGAATTCCTAAAAATCCTTAATTATTCACTTTAATATACTTCAATATACTCCATTGTACTTAAATATGTTTCATATTCACACACATATATCCACAACGCATATGTCAACACAAATTTGGGTTATAAAGCAATAGAATATCATCATAGTATGTAAACAAAAACTGTGTTTGACAGTTCAGAAGTGCTCCGATCATCATCAAACTTTACAAGATTACTCGTCAGGTCAATCTAAAGATTTCCTGAAAGTTTTATTTAAATTTGTCCAGCGATTTTGAGCCTACCCGGAACATACAGACATACTTTCTTTTTTATTCTCTCGCAACAAAGTTGCTAACGAGAGTATTATAGTTTTGTTCACATAACGGTTGTTTGTAAGTCATAAAACTAAAAGAGGCAGATATAGGGTTATACATATATACCAAAGTGATCAGGGTGACGAGTAGAGTCGAAATCCGAATGTCTGTCTGCCCGTCCGTCCGTCTGTCCGTCCGCCCTTGCAAGCTGTAACTTGAGTAAAAATTGAGATATCATGATGAAACTTGGTACACGTATTTCTTGTCTCCATAAGAAGGTTAAGTTCGAAGATGGGCAAAATTGGCCCACTGCTACGCCCACAAAATGGCGAAAACCGAAAACCTATAAAATGTCATAAGTAAGCCATAATTAAAGATATTAAAGTGAAATTTGGCACAAAGGATCGCATTAGAGATGGGCATATTTGGACGTAATTTTTTTGGAAAAGTGGGCGTGGCCCCGCCACCTACTAAGTTTTTTGTACAGATCTCGGAAACTACTATAGCTATGTCAACCAAATTCTATAGAGTCGTTTCCTTCAGGCATTTCCATATACAGTTCAAAAATGGAAGAAATCGGATAATAACCACGCCCACCTCCCATACAAAGGTTATGTTGAAAATCACTAAAAGTGCGTTAACCGACTAACAAAAAACGTCAGAAACACTAAATTTTACGGAAGAAATAGCAGAAGAAAGCTGCACTAAGGCTTTTTTTTTAAATTGAAAATGGGCGTGGCCTCGCCCACTTATGGACCAAAAACCATATCTCAGGAACTACTAGACCGATTTCAATGAAATTCGGCATATAATATTTATTAACACCCTGATGACACGTACGAAATATGGGTAAAATCGGTGCACAACCACGCCTTCTTCCAATATAACGGTATTTTGAATTCCATCTGATGCCTTCTCTGTATAATACATACATTAGGAACCAATGATGATAGCGGAATAAAACTTTACACAAATACGGTATTTGAAAAATATGTAAATGACTGATAATGAAATCTCGATTATCACTTTATCGTGCGAGAGTATAAAATGTTCGGTGACACCCGAACTTAGCCCTTCCTTACTTGCTGAAAAATGTATTTAATTTCTTTTTATAACGACATGAACTTTTAACAGAACTTATGACGCTACTAAGTAGATCAAATACGAGAAAAAAACATTAATTCGGCTTAACCAAAGTTATATGTAATACCCTTAACAGACTTATTTCTTATCGCAACTACATGTTTAACTAAATCTGAAAACGTAATGAGCCAACGGTTTGAATCCATGATAAAAAGGACTCTCAAGTCGTATTAAGTAAAGTTACTTACTAAGGAAAGCTGTATGTTGATCTTGCAGCTATATTTAAAGTGAACTGTTCTGAACACCCGGAGATGGTAGCATTGCCTGAAAATAATCCAAATTTTGTTAAGATATTTCCTCAAAAAATTCTATGTTTTCCATACAAGCATTTGACTTTGATCTATCAGTTAGTACGGCACCAATATCCTATTGTAGTCCGATATCGGATTTCTGTTTATACAGACGAGCAGACAGACGAACTTGGCTGATATGTATACTTTATAGAGTCTCCGATGATGCCCTCTGAGTGTTAAAAACTTCGTGGCAAATTTAATATTCCCTTTTCATGGTATAATTAGAGCGAACCCAAGTAAACAAAATGTTTTAAAGCTTTCATTGACAGAGTATTTTTGGGACTAACACCTGTGTGAGTATTTTATTGCAAAAGTTGAAAGCGTATACGGAATACAAACGTACATTTGCTAGTGACGACAATCACTGAAACGTGTTTCGAAAACGTTTGTTCCAAATTTAATGGGGCGTAACACATTGCATTGCCATTTTACTGTCACTTGACGCTTATAACAATAAATAACAATTTTATAAATCAACAAGGAGCAAAGCAAAAAACGAAAAAATATCAAAGTTACCGAAAGAAAAAGTGCAATAAAAATTCGAGTGTAAAAATATACGTAGAATCGTATGAGAGTCCGAAAGAGGAAAGAGAGAGAGAGAAGGAAAAATGCCAGCCGTATTCATGGCCTAAACTTTACTGCTTGCAACTAACACATTGCGCACTGCGAGGGGAGAGTACGAATGTAAGTACTTGTTCAAGTGTCTTTTGGAAGTTCAGGGACAAAATGTAACTTTCTTATTTTGATTGAAAGATAAATCGAATTTATGAATTTATTATGAAAATATAACAGCAGCAATTTCGCACAAATTTATTTATTCATGGTGTGTGCACGCAACTGTTGACACTCCCACTCCCCTACAGCGTCGCGCAACAATTCACCGGTTCTGTGCCGTCGTAATTGAAGTACCTAGCTGTTGTTGTTGCTGCTGCTATTGCAGTTACTTCTTGTTTGGCTGTTGGCTCATTGTTGTTGACTGGCTTTTATTGGTGTTGTTGATGCTGCTACATATTTGACAATCTCTCGAATGAAGGATCGACTTTTTTGCAGCGACATTTTTTTTTCCTTTTCAGAGGATTGCTTTGAAGGGCGGTGAGTGGGCAGCTTTAAGTTGCTTATTTTCTGCTAGAAGAATGATATTACGGTTTTATGAAAATATGTTGTTTATTTTATCTAAGCTACCGTGTTTTGGTTGAATGCAATGGAAATAAGTTAAGACTTCACTTTGTTTAAATATAGCCGTCAAGTGTTCTTGGAATATTCTGAGTATTTTAAAAAATATGTTAGTGTTACTCTGAAATTCAGCCGTAACACTGATATGTAAGAGTCAGGATAGGCCGGCTTCCTAATTTCTGACGCCAATGGAAACCTTGAGGTCCATGAGTTAATATCTAAAAACTACTTTACTAGACTACAAGTTCTGTTCCGTCCTTGCTTCGCCGCTATAATTCTATAATTGTTTCGTGATCGATCCGATGAAGCTTAGCTTGCGGTGTTCGAAGGAAATTTAATGGAGCTTTGTGCACAAATATCGATAAATGTCTGCTTGACGTGAAAATAATTTAGCCTAATATAGTGGCTATTCATGTTGGAGATCGTCATATCAATTAAAAATTAGGTTTTAACATTAGTAGTATGGTTTCAGTGTTTCGACTGATTTGAAAAGGTTCTATCATAATTTGAGATAAGTGCATGACATATAGTACTTGACAACAACGCAATGAAGTTCTAAATTCCACGCTAAGGGAGCTGCGGGTTTAGATCCAGTATATCAAAATTTAGATTTTGTTCTGCTTATCGAGACGGAGACTGGTTCAAGAAAGTGGAAAATCGATCTAGTCGTTCTTGAGTTACGGCTTTTAATTTATTAAGCTTTAACAGTAAAGTAATTCAAAGGCAAGAGTTCCACATAGATGTAATCCCTACACATTTTTCATTTACTGTTTTTAGTAAAAATATCTGGAAATGGAATATTCACATCTCGATCGACATTCTATTATTATCTTATCAGGGTAAGGTGGAACGTAGAGCTACTAGAGCCTCTCAGACGATTCTGTTTTTATGATTTCTAGGGCCTTAAAGTTAAAATTAATATTCTAGAGATATTAATTGGCAAAGAGATTTCGTAAGTGCATCTACACATGATTCTTTATTTAAAATTAGAAAAATGTCACCATCAAATTGTATCATAGTATGGAGGTCACAGCAGCATGAATTACACTCGTAAATACACATTCATACAGCCATATATCTCATTTCTCAAGTCCTAGCAGCTTCTTCAATTTGGACAGACAGCTGCCAACTGACAGAAATTAATTATAAGGATGACTCACGAAAGCTATTAATTATAATTATTTGCTTTTCAAATGAGCCAAAGCTGCCGTCTCGCTTTGGAACGTGTGTCTGTGTATTTGCATGTGCTTTGTGGCATAACTGATTGTCCTTCGCATTGAGTGGACCAGCTGTTGCAACAAAATCTCATTCTTGTACAATTGCAAATTGCTGCAACATGCAATGTACACACACGCCGCACATACTTGCAGTTACACATACACGCAAACAACTGCAATGACGAAGTGCTCTGCAGGGATACGAACTGATACAGGAACTGGAACAAATTCTGCGAATTCATACCATGTTAGTGGTAGTAAAAAAATATCATAAATTCAATTTATCAAGTTGAATGAAAAGTCTTCGGCCTGGTCGAGAGATTGAGCCACAAACCAAAAATCTCTAACCTTGCTTAGAGTACTAACCAAAACAAAGATAACGTCGCAGTTACACCAAGTGTTTAATCCAAGTGTTGTTATGATTTGTTTTTACGATAGAAATAAGTGAATTAGCGACTGCGTTGTCGGAGAAAATTGTAAATTCGAAATACGGTAGACTAGAAAAAGTCTGATAAAACATGAATAATGGCCTGTTTCAAAGTAATAACATCTGTTTTGAAGAATATTCTTTCGGTTGTTTGGAGAATCCTTAAAGTTTATATTTTTTCACTTTGCTTTATTACTATCTTAACTTAACTTGGAGAAATAGGGGAGGTTATATTGGAACTTTACATACATTTTGTTACTTTAGCGAGTATTCTTTTGTAAGTCTTTGGATAGAAGACCCCTAGAATAAAAACCATTTCAGATTTCTGAGATATTTCAAGGATGGTGCTGACATTAATTTCTGTATTTGAAATAGTGAATTTTCCTGATGGGCAGAAATACTAATACGAGTATACTAATACTACCAGCGTCTTGTTGGCCACTTTGCTGTCGGCCTGTTTGACAAGATGCCTGACAGATTCTTCAACTGAGTTGATTTTCAGTGGCTGCTGTGTCATTTATTGTGTGGCGGCGCACTCATGCACTCGTGTCAAGGAGCAAATGTTGACAACTTAAATAGAGCAGCAACAGAATGACAACACAACTAAGGCAGTATAAGAACAAGAAGAAGACGAAGTAGAACTGGCGAATGTCAAAATGGTTGAAGCAATGACTGCAATAGCAACAACAATACAAATGCCCCAACAATTACAAATACAAATACAAATGAGAATGCGATCAAATACAAACCCTAATGCACGCACTTACGAGTTTATTATATTTATATACGTATACTCCTTCATATATATAAATACATACATACATATATATAAACATGTATATGAATACGCACAAGTGTGTGCTATTTGTATTAGTGTTGTCGCTGCAGCTTGCGAGGATGTTGCTGCATTTTAGTAGCAATTTTGCACTTTCTGTTTGCCTTGTGGTTGCTTTTAGCATTTGCAGGCTACAAAAACAGCAATCACAGCAACAACAAATGTATACTCTCCACTTTGGCGATTCAGACATTTTGTTGTTGCTCTTTTCCAACTCATTTATGTGTGCGTCAATTTGTAGTTTTTGTTGTTTGCGCATTTGCTTGTTTGAGTTTACCGAGGCGCACCAAATAACAAAGGACTTTCGGAGTAGTACTCCTTGAAAGTGACTGAAGCGCAGCAGACAGTTGAGTGGCTGTCTTCTGCGTTTCTTGTCGGTGAGTTGTGCACAGGCAGTCATCAGCGTCTTGAGTGAAAATCATTGCCTTCATGCTTTCACATTCATCAGCATTTTAAATAAATTCAGTAGCTAACTTGTTTATTTGTTGTCATTTCGGGGCATATGCATGAGAATACAAACACGCATTGTGGCTATATAAATTGTGCGCAATTGCATATACTCAAGAATTAAGTTTAATTCAATTAAAAGTTGAGAAATACTGAACTTCCTGGGGCCGTACAGGCGCCGAGAAGATCTTAGTGCACTTCTAAAATAACAATAACTAAGTAATTTTAATGTCTAAATAAAGTTCAATTTGGTTGAGGTCTGCTCTGTCATACACTCATGCAAAAATATTCCAAGTTTCTGTTAAGTACAAGTTATATGACTTCTTAAAACTATTTTTCGTTTTCTTTACCACAATGTGGTTAGCATTATATATGACTGAAATGGACTCAGCCTAAAGACCTAATGTTATATCTAAAAAGTGCCTTCCAAAGTAAACAGGACTTAAAAAAAATAGAACAAATGCTTTTTCCGGCAAAATCAATTTATTTTATTCAAAATAGTCTTCTGCTTCAATACTGCTTCTTGCACGGTCCAAACGCGTGTCGAACGAGTGTTTTAGCTCTTTGGCCGGTGTGGCCGCCAGTATGCCGGTGCATGCCTTTTGAATGACCTCTACGTCTGCATTACGCTTTCCTTTCATGGGCAAATGCATTTTTCCGAAAAGGAAGAATTCGCACAGTGCCATATCAGGTGAATACGGGGAGTGGTTAATGGTTAAAATGTGATTTTTGGTCAAATAATCGGTCACAGGCGTCGATCGAATGTTTGATTCTGAGCAATTTTTGGTCATCAGTTAATTTGTGCGGATCAAACCACTTGATGTGCAGGCGTGCACACGCCTTTCGTAAGCCCAAAAGTTCAGTCAAAATGCGATAAATCGCAGTTTTGGAGATGTTCACTTCCACTTCCATGAATTTCAATGATAATTCACGCACAGTTTTAGATAAACTATGCAAATTCAACGGTTTGCGTCCATTGGGAAAGGTTTGTTAGTTCTTTCTAGTCACGTTGCTTGATGTAAAGAACGTTCAAATCAACTTAGTAAAGAATTTATGTTGCTTTTAATCAATCACTCCTTCTATACGATAAATATATATGTAGTTAATGTCGATCAATTAAACCGCCATTGGCTTTTGTGCTCGCAAACATATTTATGGATATTTGGTTGGCGTGCTGCCGCAACTTTTTGTCATAGGCGAGCCGTGGTGTTTTGCTTTAGCGGTCAATGATGGGTGTAAATTTAGTACACACT
This sequence comes from Bactrocera tryoni, assembly GCF_016617805.1. Classification (NCBI taxonomy): domain Eukaryota; kingdom Metazoa; phylum Arthropoda; class Insecta; order Diptera; family Tephritidae; genus Bactrocera; species Bactrocera tryoni. The sequence goes on along the minus strand of NC_052500.1, from coordinate 35,302,316 downwards.
GCAGCCGCTTAACCACCAATTCGAGCGTGTGAAACGTTAGACGTCGAAATTTACTCGCAACCACACATACATATATTTCACTACGCCTCTCAGTCCGCCGCCGCTCAAAAGTTTCGATGCCGCTTTCAGATGTTGTTGTTGCAGGGTTTGTCGATTGTGGAAATAACGGTTGTTGCTCTTGTTCGACCAAGTAAAATCACCACAGCCGTCTAATTGCACAAACGCTAAGCAAGTTGCTAATTTTGCGACGCCTGCCTGGGTGCTAAGTGAAGCGTGTTCGCTTGGCCTCTACATCGTTGGTGTGCCAATAAACAGTTCAGTCACGTAAAGTCAATTCATGAGTTCCTTCTGCACGGCTGCAGAGTTTTAAAGCACTCAGCGCTCAGTATAGCAAAGTTGGCTTTTCATTGGCGTAAGGCGTAAGTGATTTGGCGTGCGGACGAACCGACACTTTGTGGTGATTAAGACTGAGAAAATTAAAAGTTGTTGATTTTGCATCTGATTGGTGAAGTGATTTGTTCCACCACTGGTGGAAAGTGATGTAATTGAGTGGAGGCTTTTTGCATCGTTTAAATTGATTTAGGAGACAGATTTTGTATTCAGACTATACATATATGTATATGTATATACATATGTATATATTTTTCAGTGGCATGTTAAACCATTAGTTTAAGATCAAAATTAAAGGAAACAATTTTAATGAAAACTATTAGATATTTGCTAAAATCTTAAGTTTAGATCAAAATTATTTTTTCACTGATACCTTTAATTTCCTGCTACTCGTATTATTTTGCGTACGTATTGATGTTACCTCTGCGAATGGTAGGCACCCTGTTTTGGTGCAGGGGTTTATGTCGCAAGGCACACTCCCCACCTCCCAACCGCTGTGAGTGGTGCTGCATTTTACTGCTTGTGGCAACCAAGAGCTTCCACCTACTTACAGGCTGATATGAGACTCCCATTTCAATTCGATGATTTGCAGCCAAGAGGTAAATTTAGCTGCATTCTAACGTGCCTTCCCAACACCGGGTGACATTGGGTAGTAACGGTTACCTTAGGGAGTCATGGGCCTCTAGCGCGCCGGACCTTTGAGTTCCCTTGCGTAGATTAAACGGCTCACCGCGTTTAGCTAAGGGACGTATGTCGAGGATGAAGAAAACAACAGCAACCTCGGGGAACGATGAAGGACAATGGCAACAACGACAGCATTGGTGGAGGTAAGGGTTAAACGTAAGATTTGCTTTCTGGCTACCAAGCCTCTGAAAAGCGTAAAGGTGGCTATATCGCGTTCGCTGTTAAATGGAGAAGAGGGGCTTGGAGCCGTTGTCCGGTTAAGGCAACCTAGACCATTAGACGAGGCGAAAAGGCAACGCTCCGAATCCCCTCCGATTAGTGAAGGACTTCTTACTACTTCTTATCTGAATCCAACATCCTTTACCCCTTACGTTGTAACTTAAGACTTAACTGAAAATGGTACCGATCAGCTGGCTGTGACTGAGAGCATCAGATTAGTAAAAACTAAAGATTTCAGCTTCGATTTAGAAGCAAATGTGTTGAAATATTAAAAATAGCGTAAAACTTTAAATTAACAAAAATACATTTACAAGCATTATTAAAAAGTAAAAAAACAAATCAAATTTCAGCTATAAGTGGTTATCTTAGCAGACATGTCGACACGGGACATCACAGTGGTGAAGATGGCCGGCAAGAAACTGCTTTTGGTCGCATTGTACTTGCCCTTCGATTCCCTATATCGCCTCCACGGAAGAGCTGAACGGGTATGCAACTAATACCCATCATACATTTTGGGTTAGCTCGGACTGTAATGGCAGATGAATAGCTCTGTTTGATTACGTTAACTCGTAACCTTTAATATAGGTAACACAACCACCTTCATACCTCAGATTTAACCATATGTAATATAATTGTGTGAGGCCTAGTATTGGACTGGAAAATCTCTTTAGAACACTCGTTTTACGCAACAGGTACATAGACTTTAAATTTATTATCGATGGTATATAGCTATCGATGTATAGGAATAAGTCCAGAACAAACTGCAGCACATATGTCATCGAATTGAGCCGCTCCATAGATACTCTCTCAAACACAAACTCAGAAAAGGGAGCTAACGTGCGAAAACTAGTTTTCTGGGAAACAGCTGTTAAAAATAAACAACTCGTTTCGTCAGTCAGCATGAAATGAAACATGAAAATTGATTTTTTGACACCTAAGCCCCCTTTCCTTAGACCAGGTCACATATAGTATACCTGTGTTCATTTAGCGTAGCATAAGCGCATATACATATATAATTATAATATAGCACGAACTCTTTTCTTTGACTTCACAAAATCTCATCGATTTACCTCCAGTACTTTATGTGAAAATAATTTTACAAATTTATCGTGCTCTAAATTTAAACCTTCAACAACTTTAACAAAAAATAGAACTTTTACAAAATATTTATGTCACGGGGTATGCGTCTGGTCACCTTCCTAATGAATGAACTGCTAATTTTCACAATCGTTGATTTTGTGACATTTTCATGGACCACTTGACGTGGTTTGGCCCTTATATGACTTTTCACATAATTTGAGGTTATGTAAAAAAGTCTACTTATACAGTTAATGACAACAACTATAGCGTAAATTTTTGTGGTGTTACCTGCCTTGCTTAAGGGTCAGTTACAATACCCTAAATTTATTAATAATAGATATGTGTGTATGTATTTGCCATCATCTCCGTATTATCACAACAATTATTTCATTTGTTTCTTCAATTAAAGTAATAATACATACTACTTATACACGATTATCCTAGAATAAATGTTGTCACGGTTTCTATTGAATGGAATGAAAGCTAAGTTATGATGTTAGAACAGCAGGTAAAAATCTTGCCCTACGAGGTAAATCTACCTACTACTTTTGGCATAAAAAACGAGGAGGTTTGAAATATTTTTTAGTATTGAAGCCTAACTGTGCCGAGAAAGTCCTTTTTAAAAATTCGCATTTATCATAATTAAATCAAAATGTGCCCAAATATCCCAAACTATATGCTTTGCAAGCAGCAGCCACCACCTCCCGAACAACCGTTGAGATCTCTAACCCAGATGCAACGAGTATTATATTTTTTCCATAATAGTAGGGAAGTGTATAGTTACAGCGCTGGGCCACGTACATCTATGATATTTGTTCTGAGACATGTGCACATCAGAAATCCTGGTGAATATTGATGGAAGCGCGATGAACATGGAAATCGGAACCATACAAAATATAGTGCAACGACGAAAGAGTTGATGAGACCCTGTAATATAATTGATTGTTATTTACTTATAAGGTTAAGTGTTTCACTAATTAAATAAATTCTTAAAATGTAATATTGTTTCTTGCATGCTTATATTTTGGTTTTTGACCAGTGTAGTTAATTTTTGAAAACAAAGGAAATCATATGGATATAGGGTATATAAGTATATATAAATACTCAGGATAGCGAGACAAATGAAAATAAAAAACCATAATTGAAGGTATATACAAGTATAGAACTGTAATTTGTACAGGGGGTTGCAGTAGCAAGAGGTACCTTCAAACTGAAAAGTTTGAAAAAAGAGTGTCTCCACACTATCTTAAAACTTCAATGCATATATCTTCCAAATCAGTCGAACTGTAAAACTGAATGAAATCAGATGATAGCTCCACAAATCTCGCTACCTACTCGACTGATTTCAATTAAATTTGGCAAATAGAATTCTTCTAACATTCTTATATTACAGGGTGAAAATGAAAGTTAAATATAACAAAATTTGCAATCCTTTTGATTCTTTCACTTTTGTATGGAATTAAAGAGGTAATTAATATATCGAGATAAAACTTTGCACGAATAGTGCTTTTGAAATAAACCACCTTACGACCAAAATTTTCCACATGGAATCAAAACAGTTTAAGCCCTTAGGTACCCAATGATTGGACTCCTTTACCCATAGTTAACTTTTTACCAAAAATATCGGTCAAGGCATCAGATATATGCATGTACAATTGAAATTCAGAGAGAATCTCTCCACGATAATGAAATGTCTGTGCGTAAAAAAAGAGTTGAATCCGGTCAATACTTTCCTTAGCCCCTTAACAAATAGATTTTCGAACTTCTGTTTTAGTTTTTAGAGCATATATCGGCCAGTATGTGAGTTACCTCAATGAAAATAAGATTGCGTGTTTTGATCATAATAGAGTATGTATGTGCCTAAAATGATTAAAAATGGGTGAAAAATTGACATAGCCCTCAAATAACTAATATCAGTATTTTCGAATATCCGGCTGACTTTACTCCATATGGTTGGTGATTGTATGTGGGGTACTGTGGAACCCTGGGAACATTTATTTAGTATGTGGCATTTTAATTATGTGTATGATTGGCAAAAAAATACATAAAATTAATACTATGTTCGGACCGACATTAAAAACATTTTGAAAACACATTTGTATGTTGTGGAATCTAAGTCGTTCGGACCGACAATGTGTGTTTTCGATGAGTTTTCACTGACAATTATCAATAGCGGCATTCTCTTGCTCTTGCAAGATTGCACGATGACACAAAATGCAAAAATCCTATACCGAAATATGAAAGGCCAAGATAGCACCCATTGCAGTATCTAGTGATATATGACGGCACGAAAATAAACGTGGGGTTTGGTCTGACATACATTATTTATAGCCATTGCAAATAATTTTCTGCGTGTGTTTGTTGTTGTGCCGTTGCACCAAGAGGAAAATTCTACAATTTCTGCACCCTCCAAGGTTTTGCAAGAGCAAGAGAATCCCCCTAATATGAGAATATCAAGCGACAGCTGTTTTTGTATATGGAATGTAAACAAATACCAAGTGACAATTTAGGGCCGGCAAAATATGTCTTCCAAAAACATCGATTGAACTAGAGCAGGCACCGATTATAATGAGTGGAATGTAAGTTTTCAAGTAGTTTTCAGCGCAAACTGTGTTTTCGTTTGACAGATTTTACATGAACAAAAACACAAGTTTTCGTGCGAAAACCAGTTTTTCCCACGAAAACATGTTTTCGTTGTCGGTCCGAACATAGTATAAGATTTTATGAAGTTTTATGGCGAATATGTCAGTGAGTGAGTATTATTTATATACCAAATTGATTTAAAATATGTTCTTAAGTATACCTGTGCAATGACAAAGTTAACGAAATAAGTCCGTTCCTTTGTCTGTCTCCATTATTCCTCATAAATGATTTCCGTTGTTCCGCCTTTATTTTCACCGTTCAGGTTGCATATTTTAAATAAACAAGCTTTCTTAAAAATTGTGTGGATCAGAACTGAATTAGAGAGGAGTTTTTGTAGACCTTGGCTTTAGCCTCATATCCCTAATATATTGAATTCCGATTCGTTGGTTTACCATTTCCACATAAAGTCATTATATTAAATTTAGCCTCTTAGTTCGAATTAATGGCACATATTACATGCATCTGATTTGAAGCTTATAATTTTGGCTGACAGGAACTAAGAGATAACAGTAAAGCTAAGTCTAAGTTTATGGCTTTCTTTTTAAAGTAATAATAACCTAAAATTGAAAATTTAATCGCGTTTTAATCGAACAATGGGCGTTTAATTGTGTTGCAACAATTTTTATATGAAGTTTTGCCTGAAGGAATTTCCCGTGCTTGCAAGCGAATCATAATGCTTACAGCAGATAGGTCAGCTAATACTGCTCTGTACCAGTTAACTTCAGAAATCCAAAGTTCGTTGGATGGAGGGAGGGGGCGCCTTCCTGGAAATCGAAGGTGCTTTTGATAATATGTCTCACGAAAGCTTGCAAAGAGCACTGGTGAAAATGAATGTGGCAGCACCGGTGCGCCGATGGATATGGGCGCTACTACACTAGGATAGCTGAAAACATAGTAGAGATACTAGGATTCGTCTCGACTCAACAAGAGTCGAAAGCATACAATGCTTCAAATTACAGCAGAAGTGTTTGGCAGAGGGAAAGTAATCACATCCGAACAAATAAAGGCCTAAAGTGATGAAACATCATTGGTTCTTTTCCAAAGGGGTTTTGCTATAAGTGAACTTCTAGAGATAAACCACTAACGAAACTATCGCAGTGAAAGCATCGCCATACTCAACACTTAAAGGACACTTAAAGCGATCTCTGCTTTGAGATTAAATCGCTACTGGTGCAGCAGTGTACAGAACAGCTGAAAAGCCAATCAGGTCGTAACTACGTGTACCTTATCTTGGTGCCAAGTCACAAGGGTATAGCCAGGAATGAACTGGGTGACGAGCTTGTCCACTCTGCAGCATACCACCAGAATGCTAAGACCGGAACCCCATATAGCGGTTGATCCTCACAACATTAAGGAACTGCTCCGCGAGAAGGCAAGAGTTGACAGAGGGAAGTATTGACAGCAATTCCGTGGTATGCGACAGGCCAACCTCAGTAAGTTTGAGAGAAATGTGCAATTATCATTTGTAATATTGCCGGGTGCCATATGATTTATTGTCATAGCAAAAGCCTGAACCTTGTTTGTCTTAATAATACTATAAGTTCGAAATATTTGACTAAATCCCTCTAAGGGGTGTCCACTAACTGATAGCAGAATTAGAAGAGAATATATTCGCAAATCTCTAAGAGGTAAAAATTGCACAAAATCACCAATCATTATAACCGGCATGCCACCAGCAATGAACTCATTAGATAAATAAGACACTTGTTGGTTAGACTGGTGCTTTTACCGAAAAGAATGTCTCAATCGGTACTAAACGAATACTTCATTTAAATCTGCTTTAGTTTGACAACACGAAATCGAGAAGTCTTTAACAGGTGTACCGGTATGAAGTGATCGTTAAGACACAAATGTGTTGCTGGGGGATATTTGTCGTGAAGGAGCTCTAATTTCTATTCTGTTTTGTTGGCATGACATCTATCAAACATATTCAATATCATTACAGTCACTGAACAAACAACATTGAAAATATTAAATTTTGTACACATGAAAACATCAACATTATACTCGTATCTGTTGGTATCTGGTTATCACGCTCTATCTGAAGCATTATACAAAAGATAGTTTCAACGTTTCAGAGATTATGATTTTGATATCATTTCCCACGAACATGGAATTAACCAAAAAAGTTTAAAGACGCCAAACTGCAAGCAATATTGGATGAAGATGGTACTTCTAATCGAAAGCAAATTACAGCCGTGTTAAATGTAGCACAACAAAAAAATTCAGACCTTTTGAGAGCTATGGGAAATATATAAAAAGTGTGAAAAATGGGTGCCACATGAATTGAAGTAAAGACAAATGGAAAACTGAAAAAACACTTGTGAAATTTTGCTTGAAAGACACGAAAGAAAATCAGCTTTGCATCGAATTGTCACTGGCGATGGAAAATTGATTTATTTTAAGAAACCAAAACGGGAAAATCATGGGTTAATCCAGAACAGCCATTAGTATTGACTGCAAAAACAGATCGGTAAGAAGGCTCCGTGTTTGGTTGGATCAGAAGGGTGTGGTATATCATGAGCTTTTAAAACCTTGTGAAACTGTTAATACTAATCACGACAGATGACAAATTATCAGGTTCAGGATACAATCAAAGTACTTGGCTGGGAGCTGCTACACCACGAGCCGTATTCACCAAACTTAGCCCCTTCCGATCATCATTTGCTTTCATGGATGGACACGCATTGGCCGAGCAGCATTTCGATTATTGCACAGAAGTCGAAAATTGGGTGCCTGATCGGTTTGCTTCAAAAGACGAACATTACTATTGGCATGGCATTTACAAATTGCCCGAAATGGGGTGTATGTTCGCATTGCCTGTATTGGAAAGGTGGAACTCAATGGAGCAATATATTGCTTCTTATGCAGACACGAGTATTTCTGTAAATTATATAAATAAGTGATCTATATTTCCTTATAAGTATCATCGTTTTTCAAATTTCAAACAAAGGTTTTATTATATAGATTTTGTGCAGTGATTCGGTTTCAACCTCAAATTTACTTTTAGGATTTCCAGTATTATCCAAAATTATATCGACCTTTCTTTGTCATTCAGCTGGTGATTTATGGTCAATTTGTGAAAAAACATAAGCTTTTTTAATTTTCTGTGACTAAACAAACTAAAACAATGATTCCTTAAATTAGTGACAACATTGCTGTATAAAATAAAAGAACAATGAAAAAGTATGGTTATGGACGGAATTATTCATAAGTTGTTCAGAAAAAGTGTGTCTACGATTCGAAGAAAATGTGTTGAAATTTTTAAATGTACATATATGTATAGTATATAGGTTAGGCTACATAAAAATTAGTAATAACTTAAATATTAACAAAAATACATTGGCCAGCATAATTCAAAGGCACTTCCCTTTAGCATTTTTGACCGCACCTTACAGAAAGTACGCAAATCAAATGCATGAAGTTTACTCGTATCTATATAACAACATATTATCTTGATCTTGCAAAACCCGAACCCGAATTGCAGAATTTTCCACTTGGTGCAACGGCACAACAACAAACACACGCAGAAAATTATTTGCAATGGCTGTAAAACATGTCAGTCCAAAACCCATGTTTATTTTCGTGCAATGAAACGTAAAAATATAATTGCAACCCTGTTTTAGCTGTCATTTTACATAAAGACCTATCACGCCGTTAAATTGTTGAGGAAGGTAAGTCTTCAATAGATTTTATAATTTTTATTTAAATTATAAGGATTGGTTACAGTTTTTTTTTGTTTTTTAAGAATGAATGCAGAAGGTGCCCCAATTCACAATAGTCATTTACAATAAATTGACGGAATCAGCGTCATTAGATTTTGCGGTGGGTGCTCTCGTGCCCTTGCATATTTCGGTATAAGATTTTTGCATTTTGTGTCATCGCGTAATCTTGCAAGAGCAAGAGTTATTTGAAAATATTTACATAACACCACTACACACACATGTACTTATACGTACATATATACTCTTTTCGTTATAATAGGTTGTCAAAAAAGTCTTGCCGTAATGCCGTCGCATCTGGTCATGCTATACCTTTTTGGAAAGCTCATTTCACGCACTAACATGTGTTTAATTGATTGTCGTTTCTTTTAAGTCGTTCGTGAGTTATAGCGTCGCAAACATGGAGCAAAATAAAGGGAAAATATGGCATATTTTACAGTACTACTACGATAAAGGCAAAAATGCATCTCATATTGGCGGCTGGATAAAATTTGTGCAGTTTATGGACCCGATACAGTTTCCATTTCCACCGCACAACGATGGTTTCAACGTTTTCGTTCTGGTGTAGAGGTGGTCGAAGATGCGCCGCGCTCCGGAAGGCCTGTCGTCGAAAATTGCGATAAAATCGCTGAATTGGTCGAAACAGACCGACATAGTAGTAGCCGTAGCCATTTTATTTCAAAAACAAAATAATAAACGGTCTTTTTTTTGAATATAATGAATAATGCTAAAATACCACTGAAGTTATAATTGGGAGCAATGTATGCAGATTAAAATGTTAATAAATCCAATCAGATCCATAACTGAAAGTGCTAAATTTGGAGCTGCGTGGCTTGATAGAGAACTTGAAATATATGCGGCATTCAGCTCCAACTGTGATATGATTGATATATTTTCCTCGGTTTATCCTCCAAGGTTTCCAACATAGAACAAATTGTAACTGGAAATATAAGGATCCAGCGGGAAAAGCAACGATACTCATCACAGCCGTGTGCAAATTTGAACTTACATATATGTAAGTCTGCGAGTAAATGAGAGAGGGTATTTTTCTTATAACGGTGCATATTTGTGCTTAGAATAAATAAAACCGGGCGAAAACTCGCCCTAGACCTCATATAAATAACAAGCCTTATGTACCTGAAGGTACTTCCTTGGCTTTAAGAGGGTATTCTCATGTAATCACTTCGAAATATCGATTGTTTTTTTATTTTGACAGTAAAACCTATTGAAAAAATGCTGTGAAAAATTCAGACCGAAATTCATATCATTTGATAAGTTACAGCTCATAGTCGCCGACGTGTCGTAAGCGACTGTCTACCATGCGCCATGATAAGTCTGCAGCTGCTGCGTTTCTAAACGCATTTTTCTCGAATCATCATTTTCTGAAACTGTCATGGTCCTAAAAAAAAAAGTATTCAACCGATTGCTTTAAAATTTACATATGTTCTTCTACTCATTTATAGTTATCGTCCCTACCAGAATTGTTTATTTTCGAAAATATTTTCATTTTTTTTAAACGATGTTTAACGAAAAAAAAAACTAGATTTTTGTGACTTTTTTTTGAAGTTCTACATTTTTTTTTAATGAAATTGATTATATTTGGTAGGGACGGTAGCCACAGGACTACTGAATAATAATCCATTCGACTTTTTTATTTCAGACAACATGAACAGCCGCTATCACTATCACCAAGTGAACTACTTTTTTTTTGTTGGGGACTACCTTGATTTAAAAAAAAAAATATATTAAAAATGTAAAAAACGAAAAAAATGTTTTTTTTTTTGTACATTTCAAAATACAAATAAAAGCATATTAAAAAATTTAAATGATTAAATTTTTTTGTCGCATAAAAAAATTTTCCTAAAAAGTGGTAAAATGTATGCGTTCACATGAGAGTACCCCCTTAATACCCGAACTTAGCTGTCCTTTCTTGTTCTTCTACACAACTTAACGACGGCCTTAACAGTATTACTATAACTGTAAAGAGAAATGGACACCTAATGCGATCTAAAATGTAATAAAAGCAATTATAGCACTTAAATGTGTATGTATGTATATTTTATGCCCTAGTTAAAAGTGCTGATCGACACTTTTTCTTTGATCTCACATTGGCATCTCATAAGCGGCTAACGCAATGCTGAGGAGTATTTTTAAGTAAATATTTGAATAATAATGTGAAACCTCAGCATAAAGTAAACAATAAGTATACTTATACATTGGATAAAATTCGAAATAAGATCAGTTTTACGGAAAGGTTAAAATAATTTAGTGCCAGTTTTAATTCGGCAACCGAAGTGTTCGTGCACTTAGCAGAAAAATGTTTCGCTTTGTTTTCATTATGTCGCTGTATTATATTTTAAGTTTTCAAATAAGATTTTCCTTCAGTCAAAGTAAGGATACGAATAAGATTTGCGATGGCAATTGTGATGTGCAAATAGATATCGTTGCAAAATTCATAAAAACTCTCAGTTTCCCATCGAACTTCGAGAAGCAGTTAGCCTCGAACCGGTACAAATGAATAACGTGTTAGGAAAGAGTACTCATAAGTGTTTATTTCAGAGCATCCAAATGGTCTAGTTGTATGGAAGCAGCAGCAAAGAGCTGGAGGAGTGGTATTTACAAAATTCAGTTAGAAAAGATAAATATCACCGACTTGGAGGTATTTTGCGAAGAGGACGTTGATTTCGGGGGATGGATAGTCATTCAACGGCGCCAAAGTGGCTCAGTGGATTTTTATAGAAGAGGGATTTGGTGAGTTAAGGGGTAACTATTGGATCGGTTTGGAGAAATTGTACGCGCTCACTAATAGTTGTGAACAGGAGTTGTATATTCAAATGAAAACACGTAAAGGCGAAAAATACTATGCAAAATATGCAGAGTTTCTTATTGGTGACGAGTCAGAGAGCTACGCTTTAAAGAAACTGGGTATTTATAATGGGAGCGCTGGCGATTCCTTAAAGTATCATTCGGGAAGGAAGTTTTCAACTTATGATCGTGATAATGATGATTCTGCAGATAATTGTGCAAATAAATATAAAGGTGGCTGGTGGTTTGGCGGATGCTATGCAAGGTAAGTACATTTTGCTTGTCAGCGTTTGTGATGATCTACCTTCTATTTATTAGTCATTTAAATGGAGTCTACGAGGATGATAAGTTGGGTCTGAACTGGTTTGAGATTGACACCGATGATTCGCTATCATTTGCGCAAATGATGATACGTCCAACTCAAAATTGCTGGAAACGGTTAATGTTGAGCAATTTACATCGAGCAAGCTTCCGTTAACCACTAATCTTCTTACCTACTGAATTATCGAAATTAATTACCCAATAAACTTAAATTCAAATTTATCTATTATAATTTATCCTTTCATAGTCTACCGATGCAGCTGAATGATTTAAGAGTGGGAGTTCGATGTTCTGTACTTAATCAAAAATTAGCATATGCCTATATGGCAAATAGTAATGAGTGAGTACCATACATTACTCAGACAATGAATCACTTTAAATTAGAAAAAAACCGCTAAATTTAAACCGTTTTAATATTCTTTTAATCTTTATACATATTTTAAATTTAATCAGAAGGTACAAATATTTTTTGTATTTCTTGCCATGTATGAACATTTTTTCTCAATTTTTAATGTCATATTTTTAAATACCGATGAATGTAGTCTCGAATGCAAAAACCGATTTGAAAAGGATAAACTTCTAACTGTCAATTTGATATAAATTTCGATCAAACAATCGAAGAAATTAAATTTATGTAGATAAGTATGAGATAATACTACCACATATGTCATATATCTACAAGACGAGTGCGTTGACCTTAAGGCTATTTTCCCCCATTTTATGTTTAAGGCATTATTTACAAATATTTGCGTTTAATAACTATATTAGCATTTAATAATAATTGGCAATTTCTTAGAGAACGATCGCAATCAAGGGCTCGTATGGAAAACTTTCGCATTTGACGTGGTATCTTCACGAAATTTGACATGGATTATTGCTTAAGGTAATAACATAATCTCCGAAAAAATTGTTCAGATCGGATTACTATAGCATATAGCTTCCATAAAAACTGGACACATAGTTACTAAAAAAATGCACCTGTGAAGGGTATATTAGCTTCGGTGCAGCCGAAGTTAACGTTTTTTCTTGTTTTCTAACTTTTCGGTGAGACTATGTGGTTTACTTTTTGTGATCAAGCTGCCATGTAAATTTTTCTGAAACTAAAATTTGTAAAGTGATTATTGATAACATATAGTACGAGGCGCCATGGTTAACTAATTATACTCTTGCAACGTGTTGCTTCAGAATACAAGGTGTTTTCAAAGTAAACAGGACTTCTTGAATCTAGTGCCCCTGGTGACGCCATATATACATATGTCGACTGGTGCGTTGGAATCTGCTATCTCTATCGATTGTCCAGTGAGAATTTCATGACGTTTTATATATTGGAAGTGAAGTTATTGCGTTTCAAGTGTCAGTATGTTTGTGTCATCGGTGCGAAAATGAGCTTCGAACAAAGAGCCAACATTAAATTTTGTTTCAAATTTGGTAAAGCTTTTACGGAAACGTTCCAATTGATGAAACAAGTTTATGGCGATGATTGCGTATTCCGTAGCAAAGTGCCCGAGTGGTTTCAACGTTTTCAAAGTGGTCATGAGGGCATAAATGACGATCAACTTGTGGGCCAATCAAAATCCGTGATCACCGGAAATTCCATCGAAACTGTGCGAGAATTCATCAAAAATCAACCGAAATCATCATTGAAATTCATAGTTTGATTAAAATAACTTGATATTGCCGAAAAACCATTTGTTCTGCTTTCTTTTACTTTGTAACGCACCTTGTATATATACTTAGCACTTTCTTACTTGTTTTTGAGATGGTTTACGGTTTCAATTGACAGAAGTTTACTAGCCTTCATAGCAGATGATGAGATAATATTAAGGAATTATATTAATTCCTTAGTAAGGAAGTAAAAAGTTCGAATGTAAACAAACGTTTTAAGTGTCAACAGGAAATGAATTGAGAATTCAACATTTTATGAAAAGGTAGTCCATTCCATTCGAATTGTGAATAACTTCATATAATATCTTATCACATAAATATTATAGGTCGTACGCTTGATTGGTCTCATTACTTTAATGTGAGTCGCATCCGCATGATTTAAGTATGTATGTGTTTGTATTAAAGTATTATTGATAAGTATATGGGTGATGGTGTATTTTGTGAACAGGCTTGACACATTTTAGGCATGAAACTCTATTGTACCCATATTTTTTCTTTACTTCACTATACTAGCATATCTTACATGCTACCGTTATCAAATAGAAAGGTGAATTTTGTCGAATTCATCTCCTTCAAAGTAATCCCCTCCCGCTGCAATACACTTATGCCATCGAATTTTCCAGTCATAATAGCATTTGGAAAAATCCTCAGAGCCTTCTTCGATTCAGCTTTTATATCCTCAATTGAATCAAATTGTGTCCTCAGAATGGTCATGTCAATTTGCTAAATAGCCAGAAGTTACACGAAGGTAAATCAGGCAAATACGGTGGGTGCGGAAATGAAAATGTGGCGAAATTATCACGAATAGCCAATGCAGTATGAGATGATGCGTTATCACACTTCTTTGTTCAATTAATTCAGACATAGTAAAAATCGCAGAAATCACTTTTAAATAGTATATGGGAGTTTCAAGATTTATAATCTGATTTCGACATTTTTTAGACGTGAGATTATAACAACGGCGAATTTGCTTAATTTACTGAGTACTCGTGAGAACTAAAGTTTGTTGGAAAAACGAAAATTAGTATATGTAGTATATGAGAGTTGGGGTAATATCGATTCGAATTTATCTATTTTGCCACCTACTCTAACATGCCACATACTAAAAACCAATCATATAGAATAAAGTCAGACGGGTGTTGCAACATCCCGATATTATGTAGTTACATATACTGTATAGTGTCTAGGTCAAGTTTGCGCTCAAATTTATCTAGTTTGTGCACAAAAATATACTGCTACTAGTAAACACGCTCTCTAATGTCCACTGAGATAACTCATATATTGGTCGATATATGTGGTACAAAGTCCCTCGTAAGTTCGAAAATCTTTATATTAGGTATATGGGGGCTAAGGAAAGTATTGTCCCGATTTAATTAATTTTTGGCATACGGACATACTATTGTGAGAGAACGATTATCCTTCAATTTCAAATATAAATCTCACACATTGGCCGACATTTTCGATCATAGGTGCTGGGGTCCAAACGGTCGGACGAAAGCATACCCGACGATTGGAATTTAAGTGTGCTCGCCCAATCCACAAAAAGGGAGACCCCACAATCTGCGCCAATTACCGTGGGATAAGCCTCCTAAACATCGCGTATAAGGTTCTATCGAGCGTATTGTGTGAAAGATTAAAGCCCACCGTCAACAAACTGATTGGAACTTATCAGTGTGGCTTTAGACCTGGAAAATCAACAACCGACCAGATATTCTCCGACAAACACCACCTCTTCGTCGATTTCAAAGCTGCTTTCGACAGAACGAAAAGGAGCTGCCTTTATGCCGCGATGTCTGAATTTGGTATCCCCGCAAAACTAATAAGTCTGTGTAAACTGACGTTGAGCAACACCAAAAGCTCCGTCAGGATCGGGAAGGACATGTCCAAGCCGTTCGATAATAAACGAAGTTTCAGACAAGGCGACTCCCTATCGTGCGACTTTTTCAATCCTGCTGGAAAAAATAATTCGAGCCGCAGAACTTAATCGAGCTGGTACAATCTTTTATAAGAGTGTACAGCGGCTGGCGTATGCCGATGATATTGAAGGAAGGAAAGCAAATGGGTCTGGCAGTGAACGAGAGCAAGGCGAAATATCTCCTGTCATCAAACAAACAGTCGTCGCACTCGCGACTTGGCTCCCACGTCACTGTTGACAATCATAACTTTGAAGTCGTAGATAATTTCGTTTATCTGGGAACCAGTGTAAACACCACCAACAATGTCAGCCTGGAAATCCAACGCAGGATAAGTCTTGCCAACAGGTGCTACTTCGGAGTGAGTAGGCAATTGAGAAGCAAAGTCCTTTCTCGACGAACAAAAACCAAACTTTATAAGTCACTCATAATTCCCGTCCTGCTACATGGTGCAGAGGCCCGGATGATGACAACAACATTGACATAGTTCATCGAATTAAAAGACAGCGGCTACGCTGGCTAGGTCATGTTGTCCGAATGGACGAAAACACTAAAGCTCTGAAAGTATTCGACGCTGTACCCGCCGGCGGAAGCAGGGGAAGAGGAAGACCTCCCCTTCTTGGGAAGGACCAGGTGGAGAAGGACCTAGCTACGGTTGGAATATACAATTGGCGCCACGCAGCGAAAAGAAGAAACGACTGGCGCGGTGTTGTTAACTCAAAGTGTAAGCACAATGACTGCGACAGACTGCAGCAGCACGACAGTGAACTGAAAACGTCGTTGTTCATCTTACTACATGTACATTTTGAGAAGCAACAACAACACAATGGCCGGCATGTACACAAAACAACGCAGTTGTCCATTTTGTATGTACACAATTTCGTTGCGGCCATACTAATTCCTCTCACTTCAATGAAACTTTAATATTTTGTTCAAAGTGAAATTTTTTATGCAAAAAATAAGTAAATAGGTCAATATTTTTGCTTTAAATTATCAATTGTTATTACAAATGATATAATAGAGCTATAATATAGCTACTTTATGCTTTTATTTATAAAATAACGTCAAGTTTGTTAGAGCTGTGAATAATTTTACGTTTTACATATTAGTGGCATCCCCACTCTACCTCCTCTTTCTATCTTCCATTCTACTCTCAACTCTACTGTCGTCCTACTGTCGTTGGCAAAAATAGGAGGATATTGAAGTTAGCGAGAACGACAACTGTCGGCCTGCAGTCGTGTAGTCGTGCAGCTGACAAAATAACACTGCCCTTAAGAACGTGTGCATTTTAATATTTGACAGATGTAGTTTGCAGTCTGTCGCAGTCATTGTGTTTACACTTTCAACTTTAACACGTAAGCGATATCTACTAGGCTTGCCACCCGTACTTTATTATAAAGTATTTTACGTTATTTCTGGTAATTGTACTCTATACTTTATGAGAACAATAAAGTTCACAAAAATACTTTATTTCGCATGATTTGATTTCTTTGAGATTTTGAAAAGTTTAGCCGATGAATTTGTTAAACGAAATTTATAGATTGGTGATTTAGTGCTGAATCGATGTCGCCACTCGTCGGCGCCACATCACTCAAGCACTCGTTTTGTACAATTAGGTACAATTTCTGAACGCTACCTAACCTCAAATGTCAATGATGTCAGCGTGTCAATCATTATCACAATAATTTGCTTGTTTTGTGCAAAGCGGTTGAGTGCAATTTTATAAGAATACGATATAAAGTTTTATAGATTTATGCCATAGTACATTATGGATAAGAATACTCCACAAACACCAGCAAAACGCAATTTCGATAGTGAGACGGATAAAATGGATATTGAATATATATACTACATCAAAAAATGTTTAAAAAAAGATAATACGACAAAACAGAAAAATAACCACATTGGGAAATCGAACATGGCGATTGGTTAAAATGATCCACTAAACGAATATGATGCAAAATGCAAATTATGTGGAGTTACATTTACAGTTGCTTCAGCAGGAATAGGACAAGTAAAAACTTTTTTTTTTCTGTATGTCGTGTGTGTGTGTGTGTCTATGCATTGGTATGATTGCATTAAATATCAAAACCTAACTATGCTAAGCTATAAAATGATCTGATTTTATTTAAAACAATTATGCATTTGACAATATTGTAAATATAATTGAAAATTTAAATCTGTAAAAACTTAATCTGGATATGGATGATCTTTATGGAGAAATCGCTTTACTAAACCAAGTTTATAATCAATTATGTACTTCTAAGGGTTTTGCAGAGCTATCAACTGCACAAAAATGGCAGCAGGTATTTAATATGAGTGATGCTAATTTTTTAAACTTGTATAAGGTAATTTCATTTTTATTGTCTATTCCCGCCACGTCAGCATTCACAGAAAGAGTTTTTTCTGTGATGAATAGCAAATGGCGAGACGAAAGAAACAAAGCGTCTCTGAATTCGATAAAAAATGAATTACTTATTTATTTTAATTTAAATATAGAATGTAAAGATGCTGTGCAATTGTTCAGTAAAGAAGCTAATTTGATACAAATTGCAAAAAGCAATAAAAAATCTGATTTTAAATATAATAAAGAAAAATAAATTATACTTTATTTTGATAGTATGTACTTTTTTTTCTTACCTATAATATCCAATGTACTTTAACTGCAAAAAAAGGTGGCAACCCTAATGTCTACGCCAAAAAAGAAGAAAAAGGGCTTGAAAAGTTTCGGTTCTGTTTGGGCAATTTGTGATCATGGCATATCTTCTACTTCTTAATTGGCGTAGACACCGCTTACGCGATTATAGCCGAGTTAACAACAGCGCGCCAGTCGTTTCTTCTTTTCGCTACGTGGCGCCAATTGGATATTCCAAGCGAAGTCAGGTCTTCTCCACTTGGTCCTTCCAACGGAGTGGAGGTCTTCCTCTTCCTCTGCTTCCCCCGGCGGGTACTGCGTCGAATACTTTCAGAGCTGGAGTGTTTTCGTCCATCCAAACAACATGACCTAGCCAGCGTAGCCGCTGTCTTTTAATTCGATGAACTATGTCAATGTTGTTGTCATCATCCGGGCCTCTGCACCATATAGCAGGACGGGAATTATGAGTGACTTATAAAGTTTGGTTTTTGTTCGTCGAGAAAGGACTTTGCTTCTCAATTGCCTACTCACTCCGAAGTAGCACCTGTTGGCAAGAGTTATCCTGCGTTGGATTTCCAGGCTGACATTGTTGGTGGTGTTAATGCTAGTTCCTAAATAGACGAAATTATCTACAACTTCAAAGTTATGACTGTCAACAGTGACGTGAGTGCCAAGTCGCGAGTGCGACGACTGTTTGTATGATGACCGGAAATATTTCGTTTTGCCCTCGTTCACTGCCAGACCCATTTTCTACGCTTCCTTGTCCAGCCTAGAGAAAGCAGAACTAACGGCGCGGGTGTTGAGGCCGATGATATCAATATCATTGGCATACGCAAGCAGCTGTACACTCTTCTAGAAGATGGTACCTTCTCTATTTAGTTCTGCGGCTCGAACTTTTTTCACCAACTTTTTTGTCTGAAACCTCGTTTGGTATCGAACGGCTCGGAGAGGTCCTTCCCGATCCTGACGGAGCTTTTGGTGTTGCTCAACGTCAGTTTACACAGCCGTATTAGTTTTGCGGGGATACCAAATTCAGACATCGCGGCATAAAGGCAGCTCCTTTTCGTGCAGTCGAAAGCAGCTTTGAAATCGACGAAAAGGTGGTGTGTGTCGATTCTTCTTTCACGGTTCTTTTCCAAGATTTGGCGCATGGTGAATATCTGGTCGGTTGTTGATTTTCCAGGTCTGAAGCCACACTGATAAGGTCCAATCAGTTTGTTGACGGTGGGCTTTACTCTTTCACACAATACGCTCGATAGAACCTTATATGCGATGTTTAGGAGGCTTATCCCACGGTAGTTGGCGCAGATTGTGGGGTCTCCTTTTATATGGATTGGGCATAGCACACTTAAATTCCAATCGTTGGGCATGCTTTCGTCCGACCATATTTTACAAAGAAGCTGATGCATGCTCCCTATTAGTTCTTCGCCGCCGTGTTTGAATAGCTCGGCCGGCAATCCGTCGGCCCCTGCCGCTTTGTTGTTCTTGAGGCGGGCAATTGCTTTTCGAACTTCTTCATGGTCGGGTAAGGGAACGTTTGCTCCATGTGCGTTCACTGCCATTCAGCAGGCTGGAGAAGTGTTCCCTCCATAATTTAAGTATGCTCTGGGCATCGGTCACTAGATCACTTTTGGGGGTTCTACAAGAGTATGTTCCGGTCTTGAAACCTTCTGTAAGCCGCCGCATTTTTTCGTAGAATTTTCGAACATTACCCCTGTCGGCCAGCTTATCAAGCTCTTCGTACTCACGCATTTCAGCCTCTTTCTTTTTCTGTCTACAAATGCGTCTCGCTTCTTTTTTCAACTCTCGGTATCTATCCCATCCCGCACGTGTTGTGGTCGATCGTAACGTTGCGAGGTAGCCAGCCTGTTTTCTCTCCGTTGCGACACGGCACTCCTCGTTGTACCAGCTGTTCTTTTGCACTTTCCGAAAACCAATGGCTCCGGTTGCAGCTGTACGTAAGGAATTTGAAATGCCGTCCCACAGTTCCCTTATACCGAGTTGTTGACGAGTGCTCTCAGAGAGCAGGAGTGCAAGCCGAGTAGAAAATCGTTCGGCTGTCTGTTTTGATAGCAGCTTCCCGACGTGTGGTCCGAGTCGATGTTAGGACCTCGGAGCGCACGCACATCTAAAACACTGGAGACGTGTCTTCCGTCTATCACAACATGATCGATCTGGTTGGTAGTTTTTCGATCCGGAGACAGCCAGGTAGCTTGATGAATCTTTTTATGCTGGAATCTAGTACTACAGATAACCATATTTCGGGCCCCGGCGAACTCAATCAGCCTCAACCCATTTGGGGATGTTTCGTCGTGGAGGCTGAATTTACCGACCGTAGTGCCAAAGATACCTTCTTTGCCCACCCTTGCGTTAAAGTCGCCACGCACGATTTTGACATCGTGGCGGGGGCAGCTCTATGAGAACGCGTTCCAAGCGCTCATAGAAGGCATCTTTGGTCACCTCGTCCTTCTCTTCCGTCGGGGCGTGGGCGCAAATCAGCGATATGTTGAAGAACCTCGCTTTGATGCGGATTGTGGCTAGACGTTCATTCACCGGAGTGAATGATAGTACTCGGCGACGGAGTCTCTCTCCCACCACGAATCCAACACCAAACTTGCGCTCCTTTATATGGCCCCTGTAGTAAATGACCCAAGGACCTACTCGTCTCTGTCCTTGTCCCGTCCATCGCATTTCTTGGACGGCGGTGATGTCAGCCTTTATATTCGCGAGGACATCAACCAGCTGGGCAGCGGCACCTTCCCAATTAAGGGTCCGGACATTCCACGTGCATGCCCTGATATCGTAGTCCTTATTTCATTTGCCATGGTCGTCATCAAAAGGGGGTCTCTCATCCGAGGCTTGTTGCTTCCTTTCATTGGGGGTGTTTTTTTACGTGGCGGGTCCCAAACCCAGCGCACAACCCTATGTAGGGGATATTTCGCCTTCTCAATTTAGCTCGCCTTCAAACGGATGTTCTTAGGCTACCCAGAGGATACTTGGTCAAAGACCGGAAGTCGTGAGCTGCTTGAGTCATATGTGAAAGAATCGTTTCTGGCCACTTCCAAGTGAATGGCGATCAGAGAACTTTCCTCACTTGCGTGAACTTCTACACATGACTCCATCCTCTATGGCATGGATCATGGCATATAGTTAAAGCATTAATCGTGCAAAATTCTATCCCGTTATACTACTTGTTTCTTGATTTGAAAACTGGAAAATAAGAGAACGAAGTGGAATTTATAATATATATTAGAGGGCGGAGCCTGCCCACTTTTTAAAAAGTTTTTTCAGAGGTGCCCCTTGCTACTGCGACCCCCTATGTCGAAATTCCGTGTGACTTCTGGCTATTCAGCACACTCAAACCGCTTTTAATCAATTGAAGAAATTAAACTGGAATTGCTGCGCACATGGAAGGCTATTCCGGAAATTAACTTTAACCACTGTTTCGAGGATTAGAAAAGTCGTTGGCACAAGTGTATTTATTATAAGGAATCTTCCTGTGTAAGTCTCTCAACTTTTCCAAAAATTAACGAAATTACAACACATTCAAAAATTATTAATACGAATTTTTCTATCTTTCTGCTAACACTCGGCAACCTCTTTAGCACGTGTCTCCCACATACGGAAACAAATAATAATAAAAAATTCAGAATATCTTTCTAGAGCTCTCATCAAATACGGCAAATTCGGTTAATTTTGTTTACTTGCTGACTTATGTACTAAATGTAAGTGCTTATAGTGTCTATTCAGTTACATAACTTTGGATTGAAAAATTTGATTTGCAGCCCAATTGAGTGCTTTGAGGCAAATAATTGCCTAAATATTAAAAGTGCAATTTAAATGCATGATGTTTATTTACCACAAACTCCATATTCAACGGAAAAATAACCAAAAATGACTTAATGCGCCTATAAGCATGCACAAATCACTTCAGTTACTATTCGAATTTGCTAAGTGTGTATCGTAATTTGAAATTTGTGCATCAGTGCGTTAAACAAGCCAACATAACACAAACGCATACCCAAACACGTTCGCATATATATGTATGAGTGTTTGAGCTTAGAGATTTGTGGTCTTAATTGAATTTTTAAAACCAAACATTTGTTCATTAAGCGCTTGAATTTATTTTTATACCCTGAACAGGGTATATTAAGTTTGCCACGATGTTTGTAATACCTAAAAGGAAACGCTGGTACTCCACAAAGTCTATATGCAAACGAACAGTGGGACGAGCTAGGTCGATTGAACTATGCAAGTTTGTATGTCTGTCAATACACAGTTTTTGAGATATCGACCTGAAATTTTGCAAACATCCATTTAACTCCAAGAAACAGCAGAGTGAAATCCTCGGATAACGTTTGTTAGATCGGACAACTATAGCATATAGCTGCCATACAAAGTGAACACGCAAAAACAAGTTCTGGTATGGAATCATTTATATTTGTGAAGGGTGTGATGGTTATAGTGCAGCCGAAGTTAACGTTGCTTCTTGTTTTTATTAGTTTTTACAGTGTGGTATACGAGCTTATCGAATTGCGGTAGTTTAGTGGAGAAATGTTTTGTTTTCCAATTATTAATCACTAAGTAGTAAAATTCAGCGCACTTTCTTTGCTTAACGCAGGTTTGATATACAAGTATGTATTACAGGAAAGGTGAGCTCTCAGTTCGGGGGTAATAGAATATTTTATACTCTTGTAACGTGGAAGAGTCAAATGTGATTAAATATTTTTAAGAATTAACAGAACTTTATAATTACGAACGAATTTCACCCATATTCGCCACAAAACTGTTATATATCCAACATTATCCTTCGATATAGTCTTTGGTGTTTAATCTATATATTACTATATTAAGGGAATAGTCTGACAGAATTTAAAATTGTGCTTACGGAAATGAGCGTGTTACGATTTACCCTAACGGCGTGGTTGTTGAGGCCAAAAATCCAGGCCTAAAGCCACATTGATTTGGTCCAATCAGTTTGTTGACGGTGGACTTTAATATTGTATACAATACGCTATATAATCTTATGTGTGATGCTGAGTAGGCTTATCCAACGGTAGTTGCTGCAGATCGTGGGGTCTCCCTTTTTGTGGATTGGGCAGAGCACACTTAAGGGGTTATATACCTTTTTTAATTTCACAAAACCGGAATTTGTATTGCTTTTGCTTAAAGAACAACTCCTTGAGAACATTTTCTCAAATTTTCATAGAGATTCGAGCAGTAGAAAAAAAGTTACAGTACTTCTAACCGCGCGCCTCGTCGCGGCCCCAAACCCGAGCGTTGAAACTTTAAACGCGAATATCTCGAAATAGTGTTTTTTGAAAAATGACTTTGCGGTGACATGCATTGGCGGAAAACTACTGAACCGATTTTCTTCAATTTTTTTTTTTAATTGTTCGTAATGAAATTTTTCTGTGCTTGAACGATCGACTTTTTACGCACAAACTTTTCTTTCGCCGAAATGAATTTTTTAGTGAAATTTCTAGTGACCAAAAATTTCATGTTTTGCATAAAACGTTCCCGCGAGCACAAAAAAAATCATAAAAACGATTGTTCAAGCACAAGGAATTACACTAAACTAATGAAATGTGTTTACTTTTATGGTTTCAGTTGACTTGTTCGACCTGAAGAATTGTCACCGCACAGCTCTGCCAAAAAAAGGCCTCTAAGGGAAACAGCTACCCCTTAAAAACTATTTGATATTTTTCCACGAAATTTCACACAAACATTGTTAATAAAGTGTACTATGAAAAATAAAAACATTCGTGTAATGAAATTATTGCTACATACCTAAAAAAAATCCAAACTTTCCTTTTTTTCTTCGACAAAGAAGGTAAGTATATATCCCCTTAAATTTCTATAGTCGGGCATGCTTTCGTCCGACCATATTCTACAAAGCAGCTGTTGCTTACTCCTTATCAGTTATTCGCCCCCGTGTTTCAATCACTTGGCTGGCAATCCATCGGCCACCGCCACTTTGCTATTCTTTAGACGGGTAATTGCTATTCAAACTTCTTCATGGACGGGCAATGGAACGGCTTCCCCATCGTCATCGATTGGGGAATCTGGCTCACCAGGCTCTTCGCTCTCATTTCGGCCTCTCTATTTTATTAACTGCAAATGCGTCTCGCTTCCCTCTTTAACTTTAACTCTTAACATCCCGCACGTGTTGTGGTTGATTGTAACGTTGCGAGATAGGTAGTCCGCGTTTTATCCGCTGCGACACGGCACGTAACAGTTGTTTTTTGCTCTTATACCGAATTGATGACGAGTGCTCTCAGAGAGCAAGAGTGCAAGTCGAGTCAAAAATTGTTCGGCCGTTTGTTGTGATTGCAGTTTCTCAACGTTGAACCTTCCTTGTTTTTGTTGACGTGCGTTTTTTGCTGCACAGATGCGGTTGAGTGTCTTCACTGTAATAAGATGGTGGTAATGCTACAATGACATACTTGTCTAAGTCCTTGTTCCGTCACGTATTTTCACGAGGACATAAACCAGCTTCCCAATTAAGGGACAGGACATTCCAGGTGCATGCCCTCAAATCGTAATTCTCAGTGCGTTTACCATTGTCGTTATCAAAAAGGGGATCTCTCATCCGAGGCTGCTGGTTAGTTTTCATTGGTATGCATGGGAACCAATTTTCGAATCAATTTTGCCACTTGTTTGAGGTATCTCCAAAACAGCCGTTTCGAACGATCAACCGTTTCTTGAATTATTTTTGACGTACTGGAATAAAAAGAAGTCATTCGGTGGCAAGTTAGGATTATACTGTGGGTGACTCTTCAAATCTATGTTTTGAGTGCCCAAGATTCCAGTTGTTTAAATTGATGTGTGAGAGCTTGAATTGACGTGGTGGAGTGATCCGTTTTCGGCGGTTGGTTTTCTTGATTTCTTGAAAGACAATTGGCACAGAAATTGTTGTACGTCACTCGGAATACTGTTCTGTGTAGTTCTAGAGGTATGGTTGTGACATGCCCAGTTTTTTCAAAGAAAGAAGCAACTAATTGCTTGGAAGTTTTTAAGCGATCAACAAATTATGTGGGAATGTGAAAAAAATTTCTTTAATCAAATGTTCATGCAATATTGAATATACTTGTTTTCTGGTCCTACTAATGTTTATAGTTGTCACAATCTCACGATGTATCGCATCACGACCTTGCAATATCGGTTTACGCATAGCATCAGTAGTTTCAACTGATTTTGGACGACCTTCACAAAATTTTTCATGAAGTGATTGAGCTTCGCTGGCAAAAATTTAATAAAGTTCATCGATGCACTGTTGCCAAGTTAAGCAACGTCGAAAGTTGCAAAAAATAATCGCACGAACATGTTCACTATTGAATTTAATTTCTGGCCGAGATGAATATTTTAAGTAACTGCAAACAACTGAAACATCGCTCGTGTGTTAAAACGCTCTCACTATGTATAACATCAAATATGTAAAATTTTTTGGTCATAAGGTGCCATACTTCAAAGGCACTATTCCTTTTATCTCGTTATGTTAATTGTTTATTGATTTGCGTAGTGGAAGGTGAAAGAATCAAAAGGAATTAAACATTTTCTTATATAGGAAGAAGGCGTGGTTGAAATCGGTCGAGCGGCTATCGATATTTGTGATTTTACCTAAAACTAGGCGGTACCCCTGCCCATTTTTTGCCAGGTTCCCATATAGCCCTCTCATACCATCTCAGAGATAGACTTGAATGTCTCTGACGTATTTAGTTATTGGTTTATAGCAGTATTAGCATTTAACAGTACCGTTATATTGAAAGTGTGCGGAGTTATTATCAGATTTCATCCAGTTTTGCAGTGTGAGTAGGTGTACTTAGGGGATTTTATATTTAGCAAATTGGGCTGTTTTAACATTTTTTTGAAGTTATACTTCTTTTATAGATAGATTCAGGTTGCGCAACCTTGCTCAATATGAATCTACACAATCTTGCTCAATATGAATCTACGCAACCTTGTCTGCGAAGATGTTCGAGCAGCAAGCGAAGCGGTGACAATCGGCGATCGTTTGTTCGTTTCTTTCGGCACAGCTCGGCTTTTCTACCAACAACACAATGTTGCCATGCTTATGCTGTTGTTGCTTTTGTAGATCAATGTTTCAATTTTTGGTTGGTGACATATTCAATTAAAAATAAATTCTGTTGGGATTCGAACCTACGTGCTCGTCGTAACTTTTCAAGAGCTTACCACCAACACCACCATTGCCACTTGTTTTGCGTTGTCCTAATTATGGTTTGGTTATGCATGAAAGAAATATACAATGGATCGCCGATTGTTACCTCTTTCCTTGCTGCTGCTGCGAATATGTATGTTTGTATGCTTGTGCATTATTGAAGTTATGCTTCTTTTTCTTTCGTTTGTCTTTCATTTCTGCGGATTCTCAACTATTTTGCGTATATTTTGGTTGAAATACTCTGCGTTGGCCGTTGAAAAATTACATCTCAAAAATCATCTCTCACAGTCTAATAGCAGACAGAAACGAGTACAGACGTGTAGTAGCGCAGGCAAATATAAACATAAAAGCTTTGCAAGGCCGCGCATAGGCCTGCATAGCTATAATCTATTATACAAACTCGAGCAGTGCAGTGATTAGTGCAGTGCAGTGCAGTGGAAAAAAAAATAGTGAAAATATTGTGACACTATATTATAAACAATTTATAAAACATTGAAAGGAAAAACATTGCGAGTTGTGACAACTCAGCGATGATTTTCCCAAACCCTGCGTCTCTTAGCGAGGTCGAGCTTGCCGCCCTCGTTAAGGACCTCCGCGAGTATCTGCTCAGAGTAGAGCATATACTCAACAACCATAACTCCTCCATCACCACCAACTCCAATCCCAACGACAACTCCAACACCAACAACAACGAAAATACCAACGACGCTACCACCTCTCCCGAAAACGCTCCAATGAGCATCGATCCGCCCGATGACACCGTATTCATCGAAGTTCGCCGCCGGAAAAAACCCAAACGGGAAGAACCCAAACGGGAAATCCCAAGGCGGCGCCGCACCACATCCCCCCCTGAAACCGTCGTAATTGACGATTTCCTTTCGTCATCCTCCTCCGATGAAAGTGAGGATCTAACCCCCCCTAAGGAGAAAAACCCTCCTCCCATTCGAATCCTTAAGAAGGAATCGTGGGAGAAGGTGAGCTCCGGTCTGCGCAAAGCAGACATAAAAATCAGATCGGCTAAAGTGATATCTGAAGCCATCATCGTGTACCCCGAAACCGTTGACGGATTTCGGGAGCTCACTTCTGCCCTGGAAAGGCACGAAATCCCATATACCACAAATCAGCTCCATCAAGACAAGGACCTGATTGTCGTGATCAGAGGCGTCCTCGAATGCCTCGATGACGAAACCATCCTCAATGAATTGAGGATGAAAAATGCTGCGGTGAAGAGCATTCACCGCATGCGAAGGGGCACAAAAATATGGCCCCTGATTACGGTCAACCTTGACCCTTCGCACTCCTCAGCGAAGGCGATTTTTGACCTGAAAGCAATCGCTGGCCCCAGCGTCAGAGTAGAGGCAAAGCGGAAGTCCAAAGTCATACCGCAATGCCTCCGATGTCTGAATTTCGCCCACACGGCAAACTACTGCCACGCTCCATGGGCCTGCGCCTTCTGCGGTCGCTCCCATGCCACGGCATCCTGCGCTCTCAAAGAGCAGAAAAACGCGAAGCCCACCTGCATTCACTGCAAGGGCCCTCATCGCGCCACCTATCGGGGTTGCCCTAAAGCCCCCCAAAAACACCAACCCGGACCTCCAAAAAAGGCCCAAAAGACTACCAAGGCTCTCCCACAAAGAGCTACCCGCCCCGCGGCACAGACCACACCACCATCTCAACCCCAACCCCAACCACGAGCACAAGGGCCCACTCGCTCATACGCAGAGGTTGCCAAAAACGCAACCAAAAACACAACGCCCAATCCTGTCCCAAATATTGCTCACTTAGAGAAGCTTTTTCGGGACTTCTTGTCCACCGTCTTCAGGAACTAACCGTGGCCTGATAATCCTAAACTGGAACGCCAACGGGCTTTGCACTTCCAAAAGGATCGAACTGATCCAGCTAATAGAAGACAAATCCATTGATGTCGTTTGCATCACCGAAACTCACTTAAACTCCAAAAAATCCCTTTATATTCCGAACTTCACAATCTACAGAAACGATCGCCCAGATTCCAAAGGGGGCGGTTTCGCCATCTGTGTGAAGAACTCTATCCACCACCTAGCTGCCAACACTGGCCCCTCAACACTCGAGGCTGTAGGAATTGATGTATTTCTCAATTCACACAGGCACAGGATCATCACTCTCTATTTCCCTCCTGACAAAAGCCCTCTCAACATTTCATCCCTCTTCAACTCCTCCACCCCTACCATTATCGCAGGCGATTTAAATTCTAAATATAGGATTTGGAATCGTTCTACGAATAATACTAATGGATTAACCCTTTGGAGAATGTCTCTCCAACACAACTTCAACATCGAAGCTCCCACCGAACCGACCTACCACCCTACAAATCCCAGGTTCAAAGCAAGCACCCTGGACTTATTTCTCACAAAAAACGTGACCCTCAACAGAGATCCCTGGACTCTCCCGGAGCTCAGTTCAGACCACTCCCCGGTCTACCTGGAGCTCGCGAATCGCCCTCTACTTTCCCCTCGGTTAAAAACCAAAACCGATTTCCTCCACCTGAAATTCTTGTTGGAAACTTCCGCTTTCACTTGCACCCAAATCAACTCCATAGCTGATCTTGATAAGGCGGTCGCAAGTCTAACGGAGGAAATCCAAAGCTCAATAATCTCAGCCACCTCCTCAATAGAAGCTACCACAAACCCAAATAATCTTCCCCTACGTATCCGAGCACTCATCGCCAGGAAAAACAAAATCCGCAAACTCTGGCAAAAGCACAGACTCCCCCGGCTACGCCAAACTTTAAATTCCACTCAAAGGGAATTAAAGGTTCTCCTCCTCCAAAGAAGTTCTGAAGATTTCAACTCCTACATCGCTGAAGCCGAACAGCACCCTAAAAGTTGCTGGAAGGTAATCAGATCCTTAAGAAATCGTAAACTTCACCTCCCCGCCCTAATTAAAGACGGGATCTCTTATCCACAAGACAAGGACAAAGCCAACGTCTTTGCTCAATCCCTTAAAAATCAATGCTCCCCTTTTCCAAGCCTTCAAAAATAGTCTTCTTTTCACGAAGAAGTGTCAGAAACTGTCCGGGGCACAACCTTCCGGACGGTCGAGTTTCAGCCCACCACCCCCAAAGAAGTCTCCGAGGCTATCCGCTCCCTCAAAAACCGGAAAGCTCCAGGCGACGACAGTATCGGTAACGGCGTCTTAAAAATCCTACCGCGCAAACATCTTGTTGCCCTAAACAACATCATAAATGCCATGATGCGTTTCCAATATTTTCCTCCGGCCTGGAAAGCCACCACAGTCGTCTTTCTTCCCAAACAGGGAAAACCTCTAAGCGATCCGGCAAACCATCGCCCCATCAGCCTACTCTGCACCCTCAGCAAGCCGAAAGCATAATTCTTTCCCGACCGGAGAAATTTGTTTCGGAAAAGAAAATTCTTCCCGACTTCCAACATGGGTTTCGAAAGCAACACGGCACCGCACACCAACTTCTGCGGGTCTCCGAATTTGTCGCTAACAACCTCAACAAAGGAAGACACATCCCTATGCTCCTGCTTGACTGTAAACAAGCATTCGATCGGGTCTGGCATGATGGGCTTATTTACAAGCTTATAAAACTAAATTTCCCACAATACCTCATTGGCTTAGTTAAATCCTTCCTGTCTGACCGGCAAATCACTGCTAGGGTGAATGGTGAGCTCTCCGAAGCTCACCCGATCACGGCGGGAGTTCCTCAGGGGTCCAAACTCTCCCCAGTGCTGTTCAACATTTATTGTTACGACATCCCAACCGAGGAGAAAATCCTTACAGCACAATATGCAGATGATGTCGCCTTCTTGTACGCCTCCCGTACAATTAACTTCAGCACATCCGCCCTCAATAAATTCATCCCCACCGTCCTCGACTGGTACTGGTTGTGGAGATTCGACATCAACACAACCAAATCGGAGGCAATATTCTTTTCACGGAGGAAACGCATTCCACCAAAAATCTTGGTAAATAGGTTCCCCATCAAATGGAGCCCTTCCGCGAAATACCTCGGTGTTGTTTTCGACAGGCGGCTAACCTGGACGAAACAAATCTCAGCAGTTCGAGGTAAAGCCAATGGCGCCTTCGGCGCATTAAAACCCTTTTTCACCAATAAAAAGGTTTCACAAAGCACCAAAAAGCGAGCTTTTAATGCCATCATTAGAAGCATCTGCTCCTACGCCATCCCTATTTGGAGCTCTGCCTCACCCAGACAACTGTCCAGGCTTCAATCCACATACATGCGTCTACTCAGATCAGCCCTTAGTTTCCCGTGGTATGTTAGAAACAAACAGATCCTAGTGGAAACAAATCTCCCTTCCATTCAATCGGCAGCTATTTCTTACGCTGCAAATCTCCGGGCGTCAGTTGCATCCCACGCAAACCCCAGCATCAACTGTCTTGCCACTCTCAGGTGCAAGAAAACCGACCGTTTCAGAAGGCCATGTATCCTGACAAATCCTTCCGCTCCCACCTAACCAAAACCTCGAGCTTCGCTTATTAGCGTCAGATTCTTTTGAGGGCCACCACCGCTCGCAACTGAATCTTCCTCCTTCTCCCGCAATTTATCTTCTAGGTTCATAACCATATACAGTGAAACTTCGATAACTCGTATTTGCAAGGGACCACAATTTAAATACGAGCAACTGTGAACAACTTATGGAGGCAACATACAGAATATACGAATTATAGAGTTTTTTTTATTTATTTTTTCAATTTTACATAAAAAACAAGAAATGATTGTACATATTTAAATTTTAAAATATAAAGTACATATGTTATTCAATCAATATATGTATGTATGTATTTTGAAAAATTGTACAAAAAAATTAAGAAAAGTGTTCATTTTTCATTATTTTGGCGTGTTTTATCTATGGCATTATCAATGTTTACAATGCCATTAAAAATAGTGTCTTCAACATTTGATGCCATGAAAAAAAGACGCAAATTTTCAATTGAAGCTTTCGCAATCTTTGTGGAAACTGAGGGAATTTCAAATGTTTCATCGTTTTCATCGTCGATGTTTTCGAAACCCAGAATTTTATCATCATTGAGGCTTCCAGTAATCACCAACTCATCATCAACATGAATGTAGTCATCAAAGTTTACACGTGTTTCTGCATTTTGTGGAACACGAGCCCACTCTGCTATGTGAAGTACATCTTCGCTGATTACGACTACATTTTGATCCTTAACAAAACCGCAAGCTCGAAAACAGTTTTTAATAGTCGATTTACTGATATTTGTCCAGGCTTTATGAGCAATATTCATTGCATCATAAATCGAAATGAAATAACTTTTTTTTTCCTCGATGCTTTCAAGCAGTTTAACAACAACTTCTTTACGGTAAAATGTTTTGAAACTTTTGATTATGCCTTTGTCCTTGCTCAATTTGCCACCATGACAACTTTGGCCTTTTAAAAACAAAGTGCGATCAGGAAGACACTTGTAAAAAAGACCCGTTTCATCCGCGTTGAAAATATTCTTGGGCTCATAATTCTCTATTAACTTTTGAATGTTTTCTCTCCATTGAACGCACACTTCATCATCAACGTCCGCGCTTTCACCGCAAACTTTTTTGAAACTTACATTATTTCTCTTCTTGAAATTGTCCAACCAGCCATTACTTGTGTTCAATTGTGTTAAGCCCAATTTTGCGGCATACACCTTTGCTTTTTCTTTTAGTAAATGTCCTCCAACTGGAATAATATTAGATTCTCGGCATTGCAAAAACCAAATGAGTACTCTCTTTTCTAATTCCGGGTATTCTGGTAATTTTTGGCGCTTACGTTTGGTGTTTGAGGGCAAACCCAAATACAGATCACTTTTTTTCAAAATTGATGTGATGTGTGTAGATGGCGCAATACCGAACCTTTTCGCAATTTCTACTTGTTTTTCACCATTTTTTACGGCATGAATAATTTTTTTTTTTTTAATTGGCAATATTTTGCACTTACGAGAACTTGACATCTTGCGTCCTAATTGATACTAATCTACGCTAGTTGTAGAAAACAAAGCAAAACTTATGAATAAGCGTAACTGTAAAATAGTAACGGTTAAAAAACGTACTATGTTTTCGTCACGTACGGTTTTTTGTGAAAAAAATACGAGTTGTAGAGGCTTTTGATACACATTTTTCAATTTTTGTCTCAAGAAAAATACGAGTTATCAAAGGGACCGAAATACATGCATTTTTCGCAAATTTTTCTAGGGACCGAAGAAATACTATGAAATATCAAGGTTTTTCGCTTATCGAGGTTACGACTTATCGAAGTTTCACTGTAGTTGGCAACCAGTGTGGGGGGGTTTTAGTCGGTAGGCGCATCAAGCGAATCCGACACTACCCGCCAGGGTGTCTTAGGGATGCCCAACTTATTCCAGTGTGAGAGCGCCTCAAAATAAGCGTTTTTTATAACATTTTCCATTATGGCCAGATCGAACAAAATAAGAATTTTTGGGCATTTTGAATTAAAACACTCAACATTTATTACGATTGCAAATTATTATACATATATTGGACTTTTAATACATGACGAAACTACTTAAATCCTTTTTTATGATTTTATGGTATATTAAAACAATTGACTTTTGATCTTTCAATATTTAATAAGGTGAATTAAGCCTGTTAGTTCTCAATTAAAATATGTTTTTAATCATTTGTAATTGAAAATTAATTCTATTATGCATCAAATTACAAAACGTTTCATGAAATATATTTAAATTTCGCATTTTCTTTGATTTTCATTGTTTTAAATTTTTATTAGCGATCTTGAACAGCGGCAACAAAATCCTCCGTTTACATATTTTTTTGGTAAGATTTCAATCTGGCCGTCGCTCGTTTCCAATTGCTAAACGTCAAAACCTCCCCAATCCAGTCAACTGTCAAAGTTTAGGTGGGCTATATGCTATAGTTAACCGATCTGAACATTTTCTTTGGATATTACAAAGTTGCTTTAGAAAATAACATATACCAAATTTCGTGAATATATCTTGTCAAATGTGAAAGTTTTCCATACAAGCATTTGATTTCGATCGTTCAGTTTGTATGGCAGCTATATGCTATAGTGGTCCGATATCGGCCGTTCCGACAAATGAGCAGCTTCTTGAAGAGAAAATGACGTTTACAAAATTTCAAAACGATATCTTAAAAACTGAGGACTAGTTCGTATATATACAGACAGACAGACGGACATGGCTAAATCGACTCAGCTCGACATACTGATAATTTATATATATACTTTATAGGGTCTCCGACGATTCCTTCTGGGTGTTACAAACTTCGTGACAAACTTAATATACCCTGTTCAGGGTATAAAAATCGGCTGAAATGTGCGAGAAAATAAAAAATGGACAACTAGGGCAAATAATTTTTAAAAAATTTATTGACAATTAAATATAAATGAAAATACATATAAATTTACTTAAATTTATTTAACTTTATTGAAATTTCGTTTCGCATTTTTCAGCGCCTTCAAATTAATTAATATACAGAAGTAAAGTTCACGACTTAACCCGCACACGTCTTATTCATGCAAAATTTTCAACTTTATGAAAATTGGCGCAATTATTGACACATCAATTTTATGTAAAGTTTAAAACATGTTTACATATGAATATATAATATATTTGATTTTGGCGCAATTATCGACACTTGTCTTAATATACAAAATTGGGCAAAAACGAAACAATGAAATACATAATTACTTTTGCATGTCAAAGGCATATATTGCACATACACATACAAGCGATTTCTTGGTTTAAAGCAAAAATTGAAGCATGAGAAATTGAAATGCCGACGGCAAAACGAAATTGCTTACATTCGTACATTGCGTATGAATCATGAAAATATCATCATAATGTTTAGGTAAATCTTTTATATATTTAAAATTAGTTATTATAAAATAAGATCAAATTAGCATTAAATAATTTGAAAAATAATAAATCAAAAATAAAAGACATACATATTTCCATCCTATGGAATATCGAAGAAATCATTGTGTAAATACATATATTTCTGTCTCTTCATATTTTCGGTTAGAATATGTGAGAGAATTGTAAAAAATGTTAAAATTGCGAGGCGAATTCCGACCTACCTGATCTTCACAAGACAATATGGCAGCCAAATTGGCTGGACCTCCGATCAATGTTGATAAAATAAATGACAGTGATAATACGCATAACACAGCGGATTCCAGGTTATGTTATGGTAAGTTTCTCTTGAATATTTCAATTGTCCGTAATAGATGCACCTTGTGCATTAAACTTGTGCCTTGAAACTAATATCAATTGGATTGGCAAAAATTTTAATGTTTTGATTTTAAATTGATTTTACAGCGGAATAAGACAGTGTAGCCCGTGTTTCAAGAGAAGGGAAAACAGCACAATATTATCGTGAATACCGAGCACGAAAGAAAGCAGAGCGGGAAAAGGAGAAATTGGAAATGATATCTGGCAGTCAAACGAAGAAGAGGAAAACAGCTGCGGAATATCAGAGATCGCATAAAAAAAGATTCAACGTTTGCTGTTCTATAACTACTGATGAATCAACGGTCGTCAATTCACCGATAACTGCTGGGCCTTCAACGCGTGTTGATGGATTACAAAAGAGAGATGATTACGCTGCATATTCTTTTCCTCAACGAAGAGACAGAACTACTTTTCTAGTCAAAGTTCCTTCATTTAGACTTCGCTCTATTCTTCATTTTATGTGCATAATAAATGTATAAAATGTAAATTTAAGTTTTCTAGTTTTCTTTCATACGAAATGATATGCATTTCTTGGAATATCACTAAGAAGTATAACTTCATCCGCGCGTAGGGACTCCACGCACCTTTTTTTTTGCGGGTGAGGGGGTGAAAAATGCCTTCCGCATCATCGGTTCTATCGTCACAGCAGCGGTATGTGCCACTTGCAGGTCACTAAAAACCCCCCCTCTAAGGGACCGCATTTGCATTACTTGTTGTCGACATTAGGAGCTTTTTCTTTTCTTGGCTGGGGCCTCCTATGTTGGCCATTAGTCGGCTCCTGCAGCGTGCTGGATTTGTACCCAGAAGATTAGTCTGTGGTCCAGTCTTACGCCTAGGTGATTAAATGCTTTTTTTCCTAAGAATATCCGTAGTCGTGTACATGCTTATCTCTAGAGGTATGTGCATGTTTCTTAGCAGCAGTAGCTAATTTTTTTTCTGTGTAGAGAGCTGGAGGCTGTGTGAGTCGAGCCATGCTTGCGCCCGTATCACGACCTGGCTCAGCTTTCTTCGCGCTTCTTCTGTATCCCTTGCTGTGATTACTGCTGCAATGTCATCAGCGTATCCAATTAAATACGATTCATCTGGCATTTCTAGTTTTAATATAGCGTCATAGCTAATGTTCCATAAGTCTGGTCCGAGGATGGATCCTTATGCTGCTCCTGACGTGAGCGCTATCTGTCGTGATCCCTCTTTAGTTTCGAACAGCAGTTTCCTGTTGCTAAGGTAGCTCCGCACCACGGCCCTAAGGTAGTTGGGTACCTTAAAGCTTTTCTCGAGAGTGTCGATCATATCTACCCATCTAGCGCTGTTGAAGGCGTTTCGGACATCTAGAGTGGCCTGCAACACTATTCTTTTGTATTTATGCCATCTACCCTGCGCGGCTTTTACGCTTTCAATGACGCATTTTATAGCCAATAGTTGATCTGCCGTTTGTTGGCTTTGAGCTTGGCAGTGGCTAGTTGCAGCTCCTCGATGGTAAACTGGGGGACTTGCGTCGATCTTAGAATCTGTTCTGGGCCACTAGCCCTTATTTCGTGTTTGGGGAATAGTGCGTTCCCGATGTGATC
Source organism: Bactrocera tryoni (assembly GCF_016617805.1). Lineage (NCBI taxonomy): Eukaryota > Metazoa > Arthropoda > Insecta > Diptera > Tephritidae > Bactrocera > Bactrocera tryoni. The sequence continues at coordinate 35,266,245 of NC_052500.1, read as the reverse complement.
CATTTTGGCAGTGCACTATGGTCTGAAATTCAAATTTTTTGGCATAAATCCAAAAATTATTTTTTCTTATTTCAAAAAAATAGGTACGCAGTATTAATTGAGACATTTCAGTGGTCTAAAATATACAAAAAATTATTTGAATATGGCAACTCTGTTCTAAATATGAGCTGTAAAACATGATGCTTCTGAAGCAACAACAAACTTGTAAACAGTTCAGTAAAATATTGAAAGAAAACAGCTTTTCGATAATAGTTAAAAAGGAAAAAAAAAGAAATAAATTTATAATGGAAGAATATAAGAAAGGTATCTACATATTTTTTAACTTAATGGAAAAATGTGGTTTATTGTGTTATATCTGTATAGTGTGGAGTTTTGTTTGATAGCTTTTTTAACCGAAAATTTCGTATTAACCTGTGTTCTGTGGAGTGAAAGTTGTGTGTATTGTCCCGTATTGTTCCAGATTTTTATGTTCGGTGGAAGTTTGGGGTATGTTCTTTAAAATCATGTATGTATGTAACATTGACCCGTTTTTGTCCCATTTAAGTATATTTGTAATTTTCAGTAACCTTTAAATTCCAACACGAAGAAATGCTTGGAGTTTGGATAGAGGGCGACCGAAAAACTAATGTTGCTAGGGATTGGGTTTTTTAAAAAAATTAATACTAATGAGTTAAGTTTAAAGAAAAAACATGAAATAAGAAAAACATACAAAATTTATTAGCATATGTTAGCCAAATATTATCAAAATGTAATCGTATGGTTAATAGATTTAAAGAGAAATACCCACAGTGGGTTTCCGAAACAACTATTATTGAAATTTCTGAGAATGATTTTGAAAAACCCTGTTCAAGTAAAGCAGGACGACCAAAGGTTAGCTACACAGATGCAAAAGATCGGCTTAAGAGGAAGCTGGCAAGTGATCTTTCTTGTGAACACAGTGACGATGTTGATTTTTTGATTCATGCAGCTACTGTGGCGGCAAAAAAAATCAAAACAAAGTGATGTAACATTTATTTTAAAGAAAACTGCACATCAAGCAGAACAAAGCAAAATAAGAAAAGCTGTTACCTCCAAAAAACCCGAAGCAGTTCCACTCACTCCGGAAGAAACTCTCGCATTTTTACTTGAAAATGATTTAAGCAAAAGACAATATATCAACATGAGGTTGTTAAATAAAGAAAGGAATTGCAATATATATCCAAGCTATGAGAAAGTAATTAAATGCAAGCTACTTTGCCGGCCTAAGGAGATATCTGTGTCGGAGTCTTCAGCAGAAGTATCACTGCAAAATCTCTTAGACCATACCGCACAACGCATTCTTTTATTCCAAAAAGATGTTTTGCACGTCATGGCTGAAATTTCGAATGTTGGTTTAATTGCTAGCTATGGGTTTGACGGTACAACGGGACAAAGTATGTTTAGACAAAGGTTTGAGACAAGTACACCTCAACTTTTTGACCAATCACTGTTTGTAACTACCATTATACCTTTACAAATGTTGGACAGTTCTGGCAAAATTATTTGGAGGAATCGCACTATGCAATCAGTGTGGTTTTGCAGGCCATTAAAAATGCAATTAGCAAAAGAATCTACAGCTCTAATTCTATCAGAAAATAGTCAGCTAGATATGTAAATATCTTATTTAAATCCATTTGAATATTACCTTGATAACGGAGAAAAAATTATTGTCAATTATGATTTGCATATGACTTTGATTGATGGAAAATTACTAAATGTTATAACAAACACCAATTCTAATCAAAAATGCCCAGTATGTGGTGCTACACCAAAACAATTCGTAACAACTAAAAATTTTAATTCTGATGTTTTTAAACGCAAACTTACATCCCTTAGATATGGTATTAGCCCACTACATGCATGGATTCGAGTATTTGAATTCGTTGTACACATTGCTTATAGAATCGAATTAAAAAAGTGGCAAATAAGTTAAGCTTCAGATAAAGAAGCATTCCAACTTCGTAAACAGGAAGTACAAAAGAGGTTTTGGGAAGAAATGGGCCTTCATGTAGATAAGCCTAAAGCAAATGGTAGTGGAACATCAAATGACGGCAATACTGCCAACATTTAACAATTTGGAACTCTTTTCTTTAATTACAAATATTGATATAGAAATTTTGAATAACTTTAGTGTTATATTAATTGCTATTTTCTGCGAGTATCCTATAGATACCACAAAGTTTGAAGATTTTTGCAAAATAGCTGACCCCCTTCTTTCAAGCTTGCCTTTATCCGCTACAGAAAAATATCGGAAAAGAGAGAAGCTACCAGAAGAAGTAATACAATTACTTACACCTTCAAGTGAGCTTCAAATTTTCAACCACTAGCCAGGGGGATCTGAATACGATTCGGATAATTCTGATTCCGATATATCGGAAGCAGACGTTGTGGAGAACGCTTTAGTTTTAGATACGGAAGACTGTGATTTCGAATGATTTGCTTGGTACATTTAACTTTTTATATTATATTCAAGTGAATTTAATAATTCTGTAACTTCTCTCTCATTTCAGATGTACAGTCAATGTTATTAAAAATAATTTTTCAGTAAAAACATATGTATAAATATTTGGATAATAAAATTATTTGACCACTTTTGCCTATCATATGCAAATTTTTCATTTTATGAAACCAAATTTTTACTATAGGTCCAAGGGAGATACTCCTAGGGGCTGGCTGATTTCAAATATTTTTGGTATCGTCGATGCGTATTACAAGAATAACATATTTACCAATATTCGTGAAGATATCGCAATTTTTGGAACGGAAATTCGAAAATTTTTACTATAGGTCCAAGGGAGGTACCCCTGGAGAATGACCGATTTCATACATTCTTGGAATTTTTCTTAACTAAGTCATATATAACCTGTATGCGAAATTTCAATGGCCTAGTACCACTCATTCTAATTTATGCCAAAAAATTTGAATTTCAGACCACAGTGCAGTGGTTAGGTCAGGTGGCTTTGCTCGAGCGCCGAGTTTCTTCATCACTATTTTATACCCGAGTCCCCAGGGCTTTCTGTTTATATCCTCGCGTAGTTCCTCCCATTTTTTCTTTTTCCTGTCGTCGATGGCATGCTTCAGCTCCTTTTTTGCTGCTTTGTATTGATCGGATTCTTGTGTTGCGGCTCCTCTGCGAGGAGCTCCCTATCTGGTATAGGATCTGCGAAGGCGGAGGCAGGGCTGTTTTAACATGAGTGGGTTCGGAGGTATATACACTAAACCTCTTAGAGAGCGAGATCACACTTTTTTCAAACTTTTTTGCTACTGCAACCCTCTGAACACATTACAATTATATATTTTAATTTAGTGCTTTTATAGGTTTTCGTGAAATGGCGTTTTGTGGGTGTGTGTTGCAGTGATCCGATTACGCCGATCTACAAACTCGTTGCCTCATTTTTACCTGGGAACACGTGTATCCAGTTTCATTTCGACATCTTAATCTTTACTTAAGTTATTATTATTAAGTTCAGTATTTATATATACAGGTACCAAATATACATACATAAAATAAATAATATTCATTTTAAGAATTTATTTAATTAGTGAAACACTTAGCCTTATAAGTAAATAATAATCAATTATATTACAGGGTTTTAACAACCTTTTCGTCTTTGTACTATATTTTTGAATGGTTCCGTTTGCCATGTTCATCGCGCGACTTCCATCAATATTCATAAGGATTTCTGATATGCACATGCCTCAGAACAAATATCATAGATGTACGTGGCCCAGCGCTGTAACTATACACTTCCCTACTATTATGGAAGAAATATAATACTTGTTGCAACTGGGTTACGGGTCTCAACGGGTGTTCGGGTGGTGGTGGCTGCTGCTTGCAAAGCATGTAGTTTGGGATATTTGGGCACATTTGATTTGATAAATGCGAATTTTTAAAAAGGACTTTCTCGGCACAGTTAAGCTTCAATACTAAAAAATATTTCCAAACATCATAAGTTTTTATGCCACAAGTAGTAGGTAGTTTGACCTTGTAATTTTTTTACATGCTGTTCTAACATCTTTATGCTATTAAATACAAACCGCAACAGCAGTTATTCAAGGAAAATCGTGTAAAAGTAGAGTCGACATAGATTAAAGAAACAATTGAAATAATTATTGCGGTAATACCGAGATAATGGTAAATATATATCCATTATTAATAAATTTAGGGTACTCAAACTGACTCTTAAGCAAGACAGGCAACACTGCATAAATTTAGTATTCTACCTACTGAGGACATAAAACCCTATGCTATAAAGGTCATTAACTGTTATTTTTGTATTTTTATATACAAATAATGGGGACCATGATAAGACTTGAATTCCGGATGTTCATGTTGTAAACGTGTTCCCCTGAGGAGTATTATTGAGTGGTATGGTAATTAATTTTGAAGTGTTAAAAAAGTTGTAAGACAATGTTGTAGTTAATGAAAATATTTATATATTTTTGTATATAGCAACAATATGCATATGTTGTATATTAGACGGTGCCAAATAAATAAAATATTTTTTTTTCGGTCCCATATCCAAATTTATTAAGCTTTGACACAATAATAAGGACAAAAGCATAAAATTTATTATTTCAAAAATAAAAAATATTAACAGCTTAAGGGAATTCACATTTATTAAAGTATAAAAACGACTTGTTTAGATCATAAACATTCCTAGAAAATTGATTTAGTTTGTTTTTTTTTCGTTGGAAAGAAGTTTAATAAGTGTTTATCAATAATTGAAAATAAAAATCATAGAACAAATTGTAATTGAATGCACAATGAAAAAACAGTGTTGATTCTATAAATTCGAGAAAGTATCATTTTTGTGGAGAATTTAATTTCCTTCAAAACCATACGAAGGGTTTTTTTATATTTGGTATTTTAAATTATCTATAACCAAAAAATGAATGAAAAAAAAAATGTTTTGACGAAAATTCTTATTTTTGCGAGCGTTAACTGAAAAATGAAGATAAAGGACTCAAATTTTTACACAATTTTTTTTTCGTGTCTCTCAACGAAATTTTGATATGGGACCGTAAAAGAAAAATATTTTATTTATTTGGCACAGTCTATTGTATATAAGTTAAAAAACGTTTAGTTATTTTTACTAAAAAAAATGTTTTCTGGGAGCTATGCTCCTTTATTGAATTCTACTTAAGAACTAAAATTTACAATTAATTATACTTAACTCTAGACCTACATATGTTTGCCGCTGCAACGGGTACCGCATTTTCTGACGCTGCGCTTCCCACAAGTTGGCACTTCGCTGACGTAGCGCTTCCCACAGGTTGCCACTACACGTGTCGCACTCTCAGCGATTTAGTGGTGTCATATTATATTACTTTGTATCATATGAAATTAATGCATCATATGATACTTTTTGAATGTATGGGGTGCTAACTAGTCCCCCCTTGAAATTCAAACGTCCTCGTTTGAATCTTTAGGTGAATTGAAAATTTGGTTGAGTACTTCTATTGCCGGTTGTGACAGTGTTTTGGGTTTATCTTCTTTTTGTTTCATCAGAAGAGACTTCCCGAAAATTAAGGCGATGACTATTAAAATGACGATTAAAGTGGTGCTGGTTCCGTATTTGACTCTGTTTGCAGCTTCTAACAGACTTACTTCTTTTGAATTATTTGAGTTAAGCTGTTTCAGCATCTCCAGCGAGAGGAATTCTTCTATATTGAGTGATGCGGATGACGATTGTGGTATGGCTGGTAGTGGTTTACTTGCAGTTCTTTCTTCGAAATAGATCTTTTTTCCGTTGATAACAATGGTTACGTTGGTATACAAAATGATGAAGGTCCCGTTTAAAAATGTAGATTCGTTGTTTATTGAAATTTCTCCATTGTATTTATTTAGTAGTAGTATTATTCCAGATCCAATTTCCTCTATAGTTGGGATATGCTGGTTGTTGACCACCGTGCAGTTTGGCAAACGATTTTTTAAAAGATTATTTATACAAGTATCATTACTTAAATCTACTACATTATTGCTTAAGCATAGATGTAGGGAATTGTATTTCTTACAATAATTTTCTATTCCATAAATTCCCTTTTCGCAGTTTAAAATTGTATTAAAATTTATCTTATTGATCCTCCCGTTATTTTTTACTGCCCTAATATCTAATGTTTTACAATTTTGATTATCTACGGTTGGGAGGCTAACAATATAAATTATAATTTTGCCATTAGTTGCAATTTTTATTTCGGAAAATTCGAGTGCTTCGTCTAAATTTCAAATGGAATATTGTCATTGTCTATTACTTCTTTCACAATATTTATTTCTTCATTTGATAAAATAAAAGAATTTATTATGTTGCTTTTGCCCAATGTATTGCGTATGCAATATTTAAAATTTCTTCCTTAATTATTTCTAATTTATATTTTAGCTGTAAAAATGCTTCAATTTCTAAACTTTTTTCATTTTGCGTGGTTTTAATTATATTATTTGTAATATTGGTTATTTCGCTGATTTTGCCAATTGTAAGTTTGTTAATTAATACCTGATTATTGTTATTTTGTAAGACATTATTTATTTTATTTGAAATTATTTCGTAGTCTTCATGGTCAGGACTTCCTGCAATCCATTTCCATGCGCTACCCAGGAAATTTATTGATCTTTTTATTTTTTGTTCTACTTTGAGATTGTTAAGTTGGGCTCTTATCTGTGTTATCAAGTGGGATATGAAGGGTAATTAGGGTTTTTGCGGATAGTTTCGGTTTTGATAGTCGATTCTATGTATTATCCTAAATGTTCCTGTTTGTAGTCTAGCCGTTCCCTTTTCTATTGTTATTAATTGGGAGTTCGAGTAGTCGAGGATCTGTACTTCCGCCAGGCATAGCGGTAGTAATATTCTGAAAAAAAATATCGTACAGTTAGTTACGTATTCTACCTTTGTGAATTATTTGTCCTTTTTCAGTTAACACGGTCTATTTCTATCTTCCTTAACTATTTCCTTACTGTAGGGTTTACTTAACTTAGTTCCTAATCTCCTATTTTTCTTAACAAATATTATTTGTCCTGGTAGATATGATTTTATTTCCTTCTTATTTTTATTATGGTATTCGATATCCTCTCTTTGTTTCTCAGCTAATTTTTCTAAATTGCTTTGTCTAGTTCTTTCTATGTCCTCGGGGGTAAATGTAACATTTCTATGAAAAAATAGGTCTACTGGTCTTTTAAGTGTTGTGGAATGAACTGAATGATTATACTCAGATACTGCTCTTTCTAAAAGTTCTTCAAAATTTCTGTGTCCACCGTTTTCTTTTATGCAACGCATTATTTCGATTAATGTAGAGTGGAACCTTTCCACTTGTCCGTTAGCTTGGCTTTTGTATGGAGGAGTAGTGTAAACTTCTATTCCTAATTCGTCTTTCATCATAAATTTTAAAGAAGCTGAGTTTAAAGATGGCTCATTGTCGATAACTATTAATTTTGGTACTCCGAAGAAAAATATAATATCTCTTAAAGGTTTTCTGACGTCTTCTATTGCTCTGCTATTTAGGCTTTTTGTTATTGCGTATTTTGTAAATTTATCTAAAGCTGTCATGACTATTTTTCCCTCTGTTAAAAATATATCGATATGGACTGTGTGTCCTGGATATGTTGGTAATGGAGTTTCTGCAATTTTCGGTTGATTGGGATGTCTCTCGTACTTATTTTCTTTACAAACGGTGCAGTTGGCTATTATTCGTTTTATTTTATTTAACATACCTGGAAAATATTTTGTTTCGAGAATTTGTGTTTTATTTTCAGTGGCATTCCTATGTGCTCTTAAATGTTCTTTTAATATGACGTTCTCCTGTTCTTGTTCGTTATTAATATCTTCAACTAATTTTTGGGTATATCGGCTTTTAACGTTACTAAAATGAATAGGATAGATATTTTGCATCATACCCATTATCCTTTCTTCTGTATGAATTCCATTTATAAGAGATGGGTTAAGGTATCGTTTCATGTAAGAAATCAATTACTGTTCGTACTCTGGTTCTGTAATTATATGTCTATGAACTGTTGGAAAAATCATTTTAAATTGATTTGAAGATATTTCGTCGATCATGAAAAAAAATTGATTTTTGAAAACGTTAATTGGAACTTCTGTACAAGGGATTAAATTGTGACTTGAGCTTTCATCGCTATGAATCGTAGGTGTGAGTGAATTTATTTGAATTGGTATCCTTGAAAGGGCGTCTGCAACTACATTTGTTTTACCAGGTTTGTAAGTTAGTTCATAGTTATATTCTTCTAAAATGGCTTTCCATTGCTTCATTTTACTATTAGTATTCTTATGGCTTAAGGCATAGGTAAGAGGTTGATGATCGGTGATAATTTTAACTTTTTTTGAACCGTAGATGTAATTTCTAAGTGAATTCAGTGACCATATTATACCAAGCATTTCTTTCTCATTGGTAGCATAATGCTCTTCGGCTTTACTTAAAGTTCTCGATATGAAAGTAATTGGTCTACCGTCTTGCGATAGCACGGCACCTAATGCGAAATCTGAGGCGTCGGCCGTTAGTTCAAAATCTTTATCGAAATTTGGGTGCGCTAAAACTATATCCTTGGATACTAAAGTATTTTTTATTTTATTAAATGCTTCTAAGGCCTCGTTGTCTAACTCTATTTCTATTTTCTTCGAGTTTAGTTTGGAGACATGACCGGCTTCTCCTCTTAATAGTGCTGTTAATGGTTTAGCTACTTTTGCGTAATCCTGGATAAATCGTCGGTAATAACCTGACATACCTAGGAAGGATCTTAATTCTTTGAGAGTTTGTGGAACTGGAAATTTAGCTACCGCTTCTACTTTTTCGGGGTTTGTTTTTATTCCATTTGAACTGATTACATATCTTAAAAATTCTACTTCCTCTTTAGCGAATGTGCATTTGTCTAACTGGAATTTCATATTTGCCTTTTCTAATGTTTGGAATACTAACTCTATATTTTTAAAATGCTCTTCTTCATTTTTTCCAAATATAATTACATCGTCAATGTAAACGTAGCATCTTACTCCTATATGTTGTCGTAGGATGTCGTCTAGTGCTCTTTGGAATGTGGCCGGAGCATTTTTTAGACCGAAGGGTAAGCGGAGGAATTCATATTTTCCGTTGTTTACGGAAAATGCGGGTTTTTCAATGTCTGACTCGCGAAGTAGAATCTGATGGAACCCACTTTTTAAGTCAATAACAGTAAATAGTTTATTGTTTCCCAGATTTGCAAGGACTTCATTAATTTCTGGTATGGGATATTTATCGGGGATCGTAACCGATTTAAGTTTACGATAATCAACGACCATTCTATACTTTTTTTCACCAGAGGCATCTGACTTTTTGTTAACTTTCCATATTGGGGAGTTGTATGGAGATTTAGATCTCCTTATTATTCCATTATCTAGGAGTTCCTCAATTTGGCTTTCCATTTCGTATTTTAATGCCATCGGATACGGGTATGGCTTGGAGTAGACGGGGGTTTCGGTTGTTGTCCGGATTTCACCTTTTATGAGAGTGGTGTAGGTGAGTTTTCCGTCAGGATCAGAAAAAAGGGTTAGGCATTTATCAACAATATTATTAACTTTGTCTTGTTGTTGTAAAGAGAGGTGTGGAATATTGATTGCCACATTATTCACTTCGTGTGATATTCTTTGTTTTAACCTTATATTTATACTTTGACAAATCGTCATTAAATTTTTATCGGTATGAATAATTGCTTTTAATTTTTTAAGTTTGTCGTTGCCTTCCAAAAATGTCGACAAATGTGTGGTGGGTAATTTCGATTGTCCCGGCAACTGATTTTCCTGTAAAGGGCTTTTCGTTCAGAATTGGATTCCTAATTCTAGTGGTTTGAATATAATTCTTATTGGATCCGGCGTCAATAAGAAAATCTATTGTGTCTCCGCGCCTTGTTCTAAATTCGTAATAAGGCAGCGAAGACGGCGCTAATCTAAAAAATTAATAGATCAGGCTCATTTTTACCTGCATTATCCTAATTGCTATGGGAATTGTCATCGTATATCCCGTTCGGGTCTAATTCGACTGCGTTAGTAAAAAAATTTCTTTGTATTTTGCTTCTAGGGTGAGTCAGTTGTGCAGAAATAGAACGTTTCGGTGGTCGATTGTTCTGGAATTTATTTGGCCTATTTTGATAATTAATTTGTCTTGACCGTATGGACTGATCTACATCCATTGGGGTCGGTGGTTTGCGTGATAGGTTCGGTTTGTTATTAAAGGAGGTATTTTCTCTAGCAATATGGGGATTGTTCGGGTAATTGCTGAACCTCGGCATGAATCCTTGGTTATTTTGCATATAGTTGGGAATATGTTGGGGATATCGGTTTGTTTGGCGACCGAATGCCTGTTGGTCAAAATTTCGTCTGGGGTAATGGGAATATGTTAATTCGGGGTAAAAAGTTCTGTTGCTATTGAAATTATTAAAGTTGTTATTGAAATTATTAAAATTGTTATTTCGGGAAGGTCGTGGTGGTGGTTGGATATTGGGTTTGTGTGTATTGTTCGCATGATTTATTCTATATGTCATATTGTCAAGTTTTTGACATAAATGTAGTGCTTGGGGCAATGTTGTCGGTTCTCTCATGCTGAGAAGACGAGGTAAGTCGCCATTTAGTCCTTTAATAAATGTGTCAAGGGCTTTATCCCTATATGAGTTTGTCATAGTCCGTATGGATTCGTCACTTAACTCGAGACATGAAATTTTGTCTAATATAAGTGAAAGGTGTTGGTAAACTTTTTGGTAGAAGGTCGCTATGTCGTCGTAGCGTTGGACCAGAGTGGTCATCTGGTATTCGAGGGTACCTATGTCCCTTTTATCCGAATAATGCATCATAAGGCATTTTCGAATTTGACTCCAATCGAGTGGAGTATTGTATGATTCTAATGCGGTGTCGGCATCGCCAATTATTTTATGCCTTATCGTATGGAGTATCGCAAAGTATTTAGGAGTATTCTTGACTCCCTCATAAGCTTTAAAAATTCTGTCTACGCTCTTCCTCCAGGAGTTAAATTCACCTGGTCGTCCTGAAAATTCCCTAAGGCATTTAACCATGTCCGGAATTTTATCTAGTTCGTTTATGTTATTCGCGTTCAGTGTCACACTGTGGTCGGGTTCGGTAAAGTCAGTAATATTCTGAGTACTCATTCGTTCGAGTACTTCTCGAAATATTGTCGTTATGGAAGTTGGGTTAGGGGTGGGAGGGTTTAAAGGATGGTTGGGAGGATTTGTAGGATGGTTGGTTTGCCCATAGTCTATCCTCATTTGATTTAATTGTTCAATTAGCTCTTCAGCTGTATCCGGCATTATGATAATCTTTTCTTTTAAGTTAATTAGTTTAAAAAAAAAAAAATTTCTTTGTAATAGTACTTTCTTTGACAATATTAGAAACCTTTTGCAAAGATTACGTTAATTTAAGGCTTTTTTTCCTTTTTTGTGTCGGATAATTAATTTCTTCAATTCAAGTTTGGTATTCTTTATAATAATGATATTCTTTATAATTTCATTTTTTTTTCTTTTTTGTGTCGAATAATTATTTTCTTTCAATTCAAATTCCGTATTCTTTATGATATTCTTTATAATAGTCTTAAAATATAATATTTTATAAATCTTATATTAGGTGTTTCCAGCTTTCCATAGGATGTTGTGGTGCGCTCCGGGGTTGTCCCTTTTCTTTAACAGTACTGAGGTCCCTCGGCGTTTAAAAATCCCACGTTGTGCGTTGTAGCCGCTCGTTAAAACAGTATTTATTGTATTTTTGTTTTTCACACACACTTTTCTTTGTTTTTAATTCGTGGAGCCTTACTTTTTTATTTTCAGGCTTTTTTTTTATTCACAATCACTACCGTTCGCCACTCGCGAAGCCTTACTTTTTGGTTTTCAGGCTATTACTATTTACGCGCGCTGGTCCCTGCTCGGGCGCCAGTTAAAAAACGTTTAGTTATTTTTACTAAAAAAAATGTTTTCTGGGAGCTATGCTCCTTTATTGAATTCCACTTAAGAACTAAAATTTACAATTAATTATACTTAACTCTAGACCTATGTTTGCCGCTGCAACGGGTACGGAGTTTGCTGACACTGCGCTTCCCACAGGTTGGCACTTCGCTGACGCAGCGCTCCCCACAGGTTGCCACTACACGTGTCGCACTCTCAGCGATTTAGTGGTGTCATATTATATTACTTCGTATCATATGATATTAATGCATCATATGATACTTTTTGAATGTATGGGGTGCTAACTTATATATATAATATATATGTATATATTATACTCTTCAAATTATAGGAATCAAGCGTCCGATCCTACCTCTTCTTTCCTATAATTTGCAATAGTATAAAATGTTCCGTTGCACTCGAATTTAGCGCTTCCTTATTTGTTGCTTGTTGTGGTTTTTAGTTTTTTATTCTCAATGAATGCATAATTGAAATATTATATCAAAATATTCACTTTTTCAAAAAATAATTAACACCCTTACCACTGAAAAGTTACTTTACAGTTGAATGCGAGTTAACATAAGAACAACATTTCAAAGAATTAACAACAGTTACAACACAAAAACAACTGGAAATATTTTACTACTGCGTATATGACTGCAATAAAAAATACCCCATTCACCCTTAACTAATTTCTCGTATGACCACGATTTGCTTCAGTTACCGGTTGGCACCTTGTTGGCATCGATTCCTCCAATCTGTTAGTCTTTTTTAGTGAATTTTGATACATTAAATAAGTGATTTGCTTCCATTATTCCTTGGACTGGGTGTTAATCGTATTAAGCTTTATCTGCACCTCCGTGGATTTAATAAAAGTCCTTATTCTCTTTCTCCCAGCAAAGGCCGCTTAAGTTGGAGCATTGAGCATATACTATACGCTCCGTCACATCCGGCTGAAGGTTGGGCATCAAATGTTCCAGTGTCTCATCATCTAACCACTAGAAAGTTTGTGGGTTTACTTGATAGACACCTTCTGTTATGCCCACAATTTCCGCTTAAAAGACTGAATTGTAGTCATTCAATTTGATGCTATCTTTTATCTAAGGGTTACTAGAGAAGAAGCCCGCTCCTGTTCCTATTACACTTTTAGATCCGTCAGTGAATAAATAGATTTCGCCGTAGGACTTGTCGATCACAGGACGATTGGCCATTCTTCTCTATTTGGAAATGAAAACTTTGTGTTTACTTTCTCATTAGTCTCCTTTACTCGATCGCAATGTCAATGTAGCCGAGTTCGTTAGCAAGGTCGGATATGATATCATATCCGTGATGACTCCGAGTCTGACTCCAATGACCTAAATCATGTGTCGGCTGTTCGTAAGCATTGC